>NC_045970.1:49566523-49656523 GCF_010909765.2 Amblyraja radiata | reverse complement strand
AGATTCTGGAGTAGTGCCTGAGGATTGGCGGGTAGCAAACGTAACCCCACTTTTTAAGAAGGGATGGAGAGAGAAAACGGGGAATTACAGACCAGTTAGTCTAACATCGGTAGTGGGGAAACTGCTAGAGTCAGTTATTAAAGATGGGATAGCAGCACATTTGGAAAGTGGTGAAATCATTGGACAAAGTCAGCATGGATTTACAAAAGGTAAATCATGTCTGACGAATCTTATAGAATTTTTCGAGGATGTAACTAGTAGCGTGGATAGGGGAGAACCAGTGGATGTGATGTATCTGGACTTCCAGAAGGCTTTCGACAAGGTCCCACATAAGAGATTAGTATACAAACTTAAAGCACACGGCATTGGGGGTTCAGTATTGATGTGGATAGAGAACTGGCTGGCAAACAGGAAGCAAAGAGTAGGAGTAAACGGGTCCTTTTCACAATGGCAGGCAGTGACTAGTGGGGTACCGCAAGGCTCAGTGCTGGGACCCCAGCTATTTACAATATATATTAATGATCTGGATGAGGGAATTGAAGGCAATATCTCCAAGTTTGCGGATGACACTAAGCTGGGGGCAGTGTTAGCTGTGAGGAGGATGCTAGGAGACTGCAAGGTGACTTGGATAGGCTGGGTGAGTGGGCAAATGTTTGGCAGATGCAGTATAATGTGGATAAATGTGAGGTTATCCATTTTGGTGGCAAAAACAGGAAAGCAGACTATTATCTAAATGGTGGCCGACTAGGAAAAGGGGAGATGCAGCGAGACCTGGGTGTCATGGTACACCAGTCATTGAAAGTAGGCATGCAGGTGCAGCAGGCAGTGAAGAAAGCGAATGGTATGTTAACTTTCATAGCAAAAGGATTTGAGTATAAGAACAGGGAGGTTCTACTGCAGTTGGACAGGGTCTTGGTGAGACCACACCTGGAGTATTGCGTACAGTTTTGGTCTCCAAATCTGAGGAAGGACATTATTGCCATAGAGGGAGTGCAGAGAAGGTTCACCAGACTGATTCCTGGGATGTCAGGACTGTCTCATGAAGAAAGACTGGATAGACTGGTTTATACTCTCTAGAATTTAGGAGATTGAGAGGGGATCTTATAGAAACTTATAAAATTCTTAAGGGGTTGGACAGGCTAGATGCAGGAAGATTGCTCCCGATGTTGGGGAAGTTCAGGACAAGGGGTCACAGCTTAAGGATAAGGGGGAAATCCTTTAAAACCGCGATGAGAAGAACTTTTTTCACACAGAGAGTGGTGAATCTCTGGAACTCTCTGCCACAGAGGGTAGTCGAGGCCAGTTCATTGGCTATATTTAAGAGGGAGTTAGATGTGGCCTTTGTGGCTAAGGGGGATCAGAGGGTATGGAGAGAAGGCAGGTACGGGATACTGAGTTGGATGATCAGCCATGATCATATTGAATGGCGGTGCAGGCTCGAAAGGCCGAATGGCCTACTCCTGCACCTAATTTCTATGTTTCTATGTTTCTAAGATCCCCGTGCGCTCCAAGGAGTAGTCCCAGCCTGCTCAATCTCTTCCTATAGCCCAGACCCTCTAGTCCTGGCAACATCCTCGTAAATCTTCTCTGTACCCCCCTGTTTTGTAACTGTTGTAGTTACTCTGCAACTCCCTCTACACTGGCATCAGCCAATCTTCCCTGTCCCGCCTGCAACTGGTCCAAAACGCCGCAGCGAGACTCCCGACGGGCAACCGATAAATGGGACCACATCACCCCGACCCTGGCCTCTCTCCACTGGCTCTCTGTGCGGTTCCGAATACATTTCAAGATCCTCCTTTATGTCTACAAAGCCCTCAATTGGCTCGCCCCCACCTATATCAAAAGTCTGCTTACCCACCACACCACCTCCAGGTCCCTCAGATCGGCCGACTTGGGGTTACTGAACATCCCGCGGTCTAGGCATAAGCTCAGGGGCGACCGCGCCTTTGCGGTTGCAGCTCCTAGTCTGTGGAACAGCATCCCTCGTCCCATCAGAACTGCCCCCTCCATCGACTCCTTTAAGTCGAGACTTAAAACTCATCTTTACTCCCAAGCCTTTCTTGACGTCCTCTGAGCGAGGGCTACATGTATGTAGTGATGTATGTACTTAATCTATGAACCACTGTTGTATGTTATACTATTCTTATACCAATGTAAAGCACTTTGGCCAATGAGAGTTGTTTTTTAAACGTGGTATAGAAATAAAAGTGACTTGACTTGATTTGAACTGCCCTTTCCAGCTTGACGACATATTTCCTGTAACATGGTCCTCGATTCCCCTGTTCTGGGCAAGAGACTACCCGATCTATTCCTCTCACGATTCCACCCAACCTGTGTGAGATCGTGTCTGTGAGAGTCGAGAGACCAGGCTTTTACGGGCACAAGCCACAGTGGGACCCTCGGCGAGAGGAGAAGATAGCGTGGACCGGCAAGTCCCATCGGGTGGGTCGGTGGCCATGGAGGCCGGGCAGAACGGCACGGCGCTGGTTGCCAACCTCACCCTGGGCAACATGTTTGCCCAGCCGGCGTGGCAGGTGTGCCTGTGGGCGCTGGCGTACTCGCTGGTGGTGCTGACTGCGCTGGGCGGCAACATCACGGTGATCTGGATCATCCTGGCCCACCGGCCCATGCGCACCGTCACCAACTACTTCCTGGTGAACCTGGCAGTGGCTGACGGCTCCATGGCCGCCTTCAACGCTGCCTTCAACTTCATCTACGCGGCCCACAACGACTGGTACTTCGGCCTCCACTACTGCCGCTTCCAGAACTTTCTCCCCATCACCGCCGTCTTCGCCAGCATCTACTCCATGACCGCCATCGCCCTGGACAGGTGAGGCCACCAGGGGTAGCAGCAGAGATGGGCCGAATGGCAGCGTTTCCATCACGGCTGATCTATTTGTGGAAGGGCACTCTTGCTATCGAGGGAGTGCAGCGTAGGGTAGCAGCAGAGTTGGGCCGAATGGCAGCATTTCAATCACGGCTGATCTTATTTGAGGAAGGGCATTCTTGCTATTGAGGGGGTGCAGCGTAGGTTTACAAGGTTAATTCCCGGGATGGCGGGACTGTCGTATACTGAGAGAATGGAGCGGCTGGGCTTGTACACACTGGAGTTTAGAAGGATGAGAGGGTATCTCATTGAAACATATAAGATTGTTAAGGGCCAGAACCAGAGGCCACAGCCTCAGAATAAAAGGACGTACCTTTAGAAAGGAGATGAGGAGGAATTTCTTTAGTCAGAGGGTGGTGAATTTGTGGAATTCTTTGCCACAGGCAGCTGTGGAGGACAAGTTAGTGGATATTTCTAAGGCGGAGATTGACATATTCTTCATTAGTACAGGTGTCAGCGGCTATGGGGCGAAGGCAGGAGAATGGGGTTGAGAGGAGAAGATAGACCAGCCATGATTGAATGGCGGAGTGGACTTGATGGGCTGAATGGCCTAATTCTGCTCCTAGGAACTCATGAATTTATTAGCATGAAGTTTTGCTGAAGGAATATGGGCGATCGCAGGCCAAATTATAATGCTGAACTTCAAAGGTGATCTTAACCTGAGTCATGTGTATATTATCCCAGTGCCAATATGTACAGAGAATTCAATACATGGCTCAAAAACCTGTGTGGGAGAAATTAGTTTCAGTTCCTGTAACTCTTGCAGTGCCATTAGTTGGGGAAGCAGAAACGGTTCAATTTAGACTTAAACATAGGATAAAGGTGCAGGAGTAGGCCATTCGGCCCTTCTAGCCAGCAACGCCATTCCATATGATCAGGGCTGATCATCCAAAATCAGTACCCTGTTTCTGCTTTCTCCCCATATCCCTTGATTCCGTTAGCCCTCAGAGCTAATGTATATCGAACTCTCTCTTGAGTATATCCAGTGAACTGACCCCTTTCACCCTGGCCACAAACTCTTTGAATCACTTCCCTCTGGAAGGCGACTCCGGACTGTCAAAGCGGCCACAGCCAGACATAAAAACAGCTTTTATCCACGAGTAGTTGCTCTACTCAATAACCAAAAATCTGTAGCCTCCCTTTGATCTGGTATTTTGTTGGTTCACAAGCTTGATCAATGGTGTTTTATCATTAATGTTTTATTATTATTAATGTTTAGTGTTTTCAGAGTCATTCGTAACTGTCACTGTATGTCATGTTGTTACTTGTGGGCGGAGCGCCACGGCAAATTCCTTGTATGTGAATACTTGGCCAGTAAACTTACTTATTGACCTCCACTGCCTTCTGTGGCAGAATATGCCACAGATTCACAACTCTCTGGGTGAAAAGGTTTTCCTTCATCTCAGTCCTATTCTTATTCTTAAATTGTGACCCCTGGTTCTGGACTTCCCCCAACATGGGGAACATGTTTCCTGCATCTAGCCTGTCCAATCCCTTGAGAATTTAATATGTTTCTATAAGATCCCCTCTCGTCCTTCTAAATTCCAGTGAATATAAGCACAGTCGATCCATTCTTTCATCATATGTCAGTCCCGCCATCCTGGGAATTAACCTGGTGAACCTACGCTGCACTCCCTCAATAACAAGAATGTCCTTCCTCAAATTGGGAGACCAAAACTGCACACAAGATGACATTACTGGTAGTATCATAAGTGATAGGATAGAATTAGGCCATTCAGCCCATCAAGTCTACTCCACCATTCAATCATGGCTGATCTACCTCCCCCTCCTCACCCCATTCTCCTGCCTTATCCCCATAACCTCTGACACCCAAACTAATCAAGAGGCTATCTATCTCTGCCTTAAATATATCCACTGACTTGCCCTCCACAGCCTTCTGTGGCAAAGAATCCCACAGATTCACCACCCTCTGACTAAAGAAATTCCTCCTCAGCTCCTTCCTAAAAGAACGTCCTTTAATTCTAAGGCTATGACCTCTAGTCCAGGACTCTCCCACTAGTGGAAACATCCTCTCCACATCCACTCGATCCAAGCCTTTCACCATTCCGTATGTTTCAATGAGGTACCCCCTCATCCTTCTAAGCTCCAGCGAGTACAGGCCCAGTGCCGACAAACGGCTCATCACAGGTTAACCCACTCATTCCTGGGATCATTCTTGTAAACCTCCTCTGGACCCTCCCTCTCCAGAGCCAGCACATCCTTCCTCAGATATGGTGCCCAAAATTGCTCACAATACCCCTGTCTCCTCCCACGAGTGGAATCAAGGGATGCGGGGAGAAAACAGGAACGGGGTACGGATTTTGGATGATCAGCCATGATCATATTGAATGGTGGTGCTGGCTCGAAGGGGCCGAATGGCCGACTGCTGCGTGTATTTTCTATGCTGCTAGCATCCTCAAGTGCAATTGTGTGTAATACAGTTTGGATGGTGGGAAGGGAAGCCAGTGATGTGCTATATATAATGTGTATGTGGTTGACCATGCAGGTACATTGCCATCATCTACCCTCTGAAGCCAAGACTGTCTTCCAGCATGACCAAGCTGGTGATATGTGTTATATGGCTGCTGGCCCTGGCTCTGGCATTCCCGCAGTGTTTTTACGCTCGTATCGAGCACATGGGCAACAGAATAATCTGCAACGTGGACTGGCCCGGAGACGTTGGAGGGAAACACCAACTGACGTAAGTAAGGAGCTGCCTCTCGCTTCCCCGCCATCCCCGTGCTGTTTCTACAGCGAGATTCGTGACCACTTCGATATTGTGGGGTGCTCTCCAAAGTTAACGTTTCATGGTTTCACGGGCGCATTCAGCGGTAGAGTTGCTGCCTCACAGCGCCAGAGACCCGGGTTCGATCCTGACCACCGGGTACTGTCTGTGTGGAGTTTGCACGTTCTCCCCGTGACCTGCGTGGCTTTTCTCCCGGCGCTCCGGTTTCCTCCCACACTCCAAAGACGTGCAGGTTTGTTGTTTAATTGTCTTCTGTAAATTGTCCCTAGTGTGTGTGGGATTGGATAGCGTGGAACTAGTGTACCCGTTATCGATGGAGCGAGGGAAATAGGCAACGTTTCGGGTCGAGACCCTTCTTCAGTCTGAAGAAGGGTCTCGACCCGAAACGTTGCCTATTTCCTTCGCTCCATAGCTGCTGCCTCACCCGCTGAGTTTCTCCAGCATTTTTGTCCACCTTCGATTTTCCAGCATCCGCAGCTCCTTCGTAAACAATACCCGTTATCGATGGTCGGCATGGACTCAGTGGGCCGAAGGGCCTGTTTTAAACGTTGTATCGAAAACTAAACTGAACAAAATAATAATTAACCGACAAAACATGCACGTCTTTGGGAGGAAACCAGAGCACCCGGAGGAAAACCCACATGGTCCCAGGGAGAATGCATAAACTCCGCTCAGGTAGCACTTGTGGTCGGGATCGAACCCGGGTCTCTGGCGCTATGAGGCAGAAACTCTACCGCTGGGCCACCCCTTTGTATAATGTTGGGCAAACCCAGACTGCAGTGATGCATGTGATGCAGTCCTTCAAATGTTGATGGAATGAATGTAATGCATATTGTTTGCAACCAGTGTGACACCTGAGGCAAGTGGGAGCACAGGGAAAACTCCCGGTTCGATCCCGACCTCGGGTGCTGTCTGTGTGGAGTCTGTTCGTTCTCCCCGTGACCACGTGGGTTTTCTCCGGGTGCTCCGGCTTCCACCCACATCCCAAAGACGTGCAGGTCTGTAGGTTAATAGTCATAGAGTGATAGAGTGATACAGTGTGGAAACAGGCCCTTCGGCCCAACTAGCCCACACTGGCCAACATGTCCCAGCTACACTAGTCCCACCTGCCTGCGTTTGGTCCATTTCCCTCCAAACCTGTCCTATCTGTGTACCTGTCTAACCATTTTTTTAAACGTTGGGTTAGTCCCAGCCTCAACTCTTCATTCAGAACTGCCGCCGCGACGTCAACCGCCTCAACTTCTCCACTCCCCTGTCTCACTCCAATCTTTCCCCCTCTGAACGCACTGCCATCGAATCACTCCGCAAAAACCCAGACTGGGTCATCAAACCAGCCGACAAGGGAGGTGCCGTGGTAGTCTGGCGCGCCGATCTCTACAAAGCTGAGGCCACGCGCCAACTCTCGGACACCTCCTCCTACTTACCCTTGGACCATGACCCCACTGACGAGCACCAGGCCACCATTTCTAGCACCATCACCGACTTCATCAATTCCCACGCCCTACCTGACCAAGCCTCCAAACTCATCGTTCCCCAGCCCCGCACGGCCCGTTTTTACCTTCTCCCCAAAATCCACAAACCCGGCTCTCCCGGCAGACCCATTGTCTCTGCTTGTTCGTGCCCCACAGAACTCATCTCCACATACCTTGACTCCATCCTATCCCCCCTGGTCAAATCCCTCCCCACCTATGTTCTAGACACCTCAGACACCCTCCGCCACCTCCACGCATTCCACTCTCTGGGCCCTCACCCCCTCATCTTCACCATGGATGTCCGGTCACTCTACACCTCCATCCCCCACCAGGATGGCCTCAGAGCCCTCCGGTTCTTCCTCGACCAGAGGAGCAACCCATACCCAGCCACTGACACTCTCCTCCGCTTAGCGGAGTTGGTCCTCACCCTCAATAACTTTACATTTGACTCCTCCCATTTCCTCCAAACACAAGGCGTAGCTATGGGCACACGCATGGGCCCCAGCTACGCCTGCCTCTTTGTCGGGTACGTTGAACAATCCTTGTTCGAGGCATACCAGGGCCCCATCCCCGACCTCTACCTCCGCTACATTGACGACTGCTTTGGTGCCACCTCCTGCACCCACACACAACTGACTGACTTCATCCACTTCACCACCAACTTCCATCCGGCACTCCAATACACCTGGACGATTTCCGACACTTCCCTACCATTCCTTGACCTCACCATCTCCATCGCAGGGGACAGACTCCTGACCGACATACATTACAAACCCACTGACTCACATGGCTATCTGGACTACACGTCTTCCCACCCTGCCCCCTGTAAAGACTCCATCCCCTACTCCCAATTCCTCCGCCTACGCCGCATCTGTTCCCAGGATGAGACATTTCATACCAGGGCATCGGAAATGTCCTCGTTCTTCAGGGAACGGGGATTCCCCTCCGCCACCATAGATGAGGCTCACACCAGGGTCTCATCCATACCCCGTAACACTGCTCTCTCTCCCCATCCCCGCACACGCAACAAGGGCAGAGTCCCTCTGGTCCTCACCTTTCACCCCACCAGCCGGCAAATACAACACATAATCCTCCGCCATTTCCGCCACCTCCAACGTGACCCCACCACTCGCCACATCTTCCCATCTCCCCCCATGTCTGCCTTCCGCAAAGACCGCTCCCTCCGCAACTCCCTCGTCAATTCTTCCCTTCCCTCCCGCACCACCCCCTCCCCGGGCACTTTCCGTTGCAACCGCAAGAAATGCAACACCTGTCCCTTCACCTCCCCCCTCGACTCCATTCAAGGTCCCAAGCAGTCGTTCCAGGTGCGACAAAGGTTCACCTGTATCTCCTCCAACCTCATCTACTGCATCCGCTGCTCTAGATGTCAGCTGATTTACATCGGTGAGACCAAGCGTAGGTTGGGCGATCGTTTCGCCGAACACCTCCGCTCAGTCCGCAATAACCTACCTGACCTCCCGGTGGCTCAGCACTTCAACTCCCCCCCCCCATTCCCAATCCGACCTCTCTGTCCTGGGTCTCCTCCATTGCCAGAGTGAGCAACAGCGGAAATTGGAGGAACAGCACCTCATATTCCGTCTGGGGTCCTTGCGTCCTTATGGCATTAACATTGAATTCTCCCAATTTGGCTAGCCCTTGCTGTCTCCTCCCCTTCCTTAACCCTCTAGCTGTCTCCTCCCACCCTCCCATCCGCCCGCCCTCGGGCTCCTCCTCCTCCTCCCTTTTCCCTTCTTTCTTTCCCCACCCCCCATCAGTCTGAAGAAGGGTTTCGGCCCGAAACGTCGCCTATTTCCTTCGCTCCATAGATGCTGCTGCACCCGCTGAGTTTCCCCAGCAATTTTGTGTATCCTCTGGCAGCTTGTTCCATACACCCACCACCCTTTGTGTGAAAAAGCTACCTCTCAGATTCCTATTAAATCTTTTCCCCTTCACTTTAAACCTATGTCCTCTGGTCCTCGATTCCCCTACTCTGGGCAAGAGACTCTGTGCATCTACATGATCTATTCATCACATGATTTTATACACCTCCATAAGATCACCCCGCATCCTCCTGCGCTCCAAGGAATAGAGACCCAGCCTACTCAACCTTTAGCTCACACCCTCTAGTCCCTGCAACATCCTCGTAAATTGTCTTCTGTAAATATATTCTCTAAATTGGACTTTAGACTTTAGAGATACATAGCAGCTTTAGAGATATGGAAACAGACCCTTCGGCCCACCGAATCCGTGGCGACCCGCGATCACCCTGAACACTAACCTACCCACTCTAGGGATAGTTTTTACAACATACCAAAGCCGATTAATCTACAAACATGTACGTCATTCGAGTGTTTGTGATTTGCAACCTTCCTTAAAACTGGCCCAAAAACATGGGAATGAATCAGGTTTTTTTTCCATAAAATTCTCTAGATACAGCATGGAAACAGGCCCTTCGGCCCACTGAGTCCGTGCCGACCTGCGGTCACCCGGTACACTGGTCCTATCCTACACACTATGCACAATTTACAGAAGTCAATTAACGTACAAACCTGCACGTCTTTGTAAGGTGGAAGGAAACCCGGGCACCCGGAGAAAACCCACGCAGGTCACAGTGAGAACGTACCAACCCCGTACAGACAGCACCCGTAGTCAGGATCGAACCTGGGTCTCCGGTGCTGTGAGGCAGTAACTCTACCGCTGCGCCGCCCAAATTAGATTCTTCGTTTACTACCGACCGTTCCCAGGGTCCTTCCTCCATCGCCAGAGTTCGACTTCATGTAACGACAAACGTTGTGGAGCAAACGTTCAGATTCCGTTTGACGGCACTGGGCCTGTACTCACTCGCTGGAGCTTAGAAGGATTGGGGGGGGGGGAAATGGTGAAAGGCCTGGAGAGAGACGGGGAATGGAGAGGATGTTTCCACTGGTGGGAGAGTCTAGGACCAGAGGCCACAGCCACAGAATAAAAGGACTTACGATGTAGACAGGGGACGAGGAGGAATTTATTTTGTCAGAGTGTGGTGAATCTGTGGAATTGATTAATTGCCGCAGACGACTGTAGAGGCCGTCAATAAGGTGGAGATTGATAGATTATTGATTAGTACGAGTGTCAGGGGTTATGGGGAGAAGGCAGGAGAATGGGGTTGAGAGGGAGAGATAGATCACAAGGTTACAAGTGATAGGAGTAGAATTAGGCCATTCGGCCCATCAAGTCTACTCTGCCATTCAATCATGGCTGATCTAACTCTCATTCCTAACCTCATTCTCCTGTCTTCTCCCCATAACCCCAGACACCTGTACTAGATAGGGCTCTTAAAGCTAGATAGGGCTCTTAAAGATAGCGGAATCAGGGGATGTGGGGAGAAGGCAGGAACGGGGTACTGATTGGGGATGATCATCCATGATCACATTGAATGGCGGTGCTGGCTCGAAGGGCCCTGCACCTTTTGCCTATTGTCTATTGTCTAATCAAAAATCAGCTGTGATTGAATGGCAGTTGCATCGATGGGCCGAATGGCCTAATTCTGCCCCAACAACTTATGACTTATGACGTTTGTTGTCTCTTTTGATCGCGGTGCGTCGCAGGTACCAGCTCGTGGTGATCGCGTTGATCTACCTAATGCCACTGATGGTGATGGGGGTGACCTACACCAGGGTGGGGATAACACTGTGGGCCAGCGCAATACCTGGCGACACAACGCGGCGATATCACGAGCAGCTGAAAGCAAAACGGAAGGTCTGTAGCAAAAAACCTACTTTGTTTGTAGAGGGATATGTATTGCATCCTCATCCATACGCAGACACAAGGCAGTTTGGTTTTAGCTTTTCAGAGGGTACAGCGCGGAAACAGGCCCTTCGGCCCATCCTGTCTGCGTCGACCAGCGATCACCGCACACTAGTACTACCTTACACACACTAGAGACCATTTACAATTTTACAAGATGACACATTAGCCGACAAACCTGTAAGAGAGAACTTCAGATGTTGGTTTAAATCGAAGGTAGACACAAAATGCTGGAGTAACTCAGCAGGTGAGGCAGCATCTTTGGAGAGAAGGAATGGGCGACGTTTCGGGTCGAGAAGGGTCTCTAGTGTGTGTAAGATAGTACTAGTGTTCGAGAAGGGTCTCGACCCGAAACGTCGCCCATTCCTTCTCTCCAAAGATGCTGCCTCACCCGCTGAGTTACTCCAGCATTTTGTGTCTACAAACCTGCACGTCTTTGGACAGTGGGAAGAAACCGGAGGTCCCGGAGATAACCATATAACCATATAACAATTACAGCACGGAAACAGGCCATCTCGGCCCTACAAGTCCGTGCCGAACAATTATTTTCCCTGCCTGCACTCATACCATAACCCTCCATTCCCTTCTCATCCATATGCCTATCCAATTTATTTTTAAATGATACCAACGAACCTGCCTCCACCACTTCCACTGGAAGCTCATTCCACACCGCTACCACTCTCTGAGTAAAGAAGTTCCCCCTCATGTTACCCCTAAACTTCTGTCCCTTAATTCTGAAGTCATGTCCTCTTGTTTGAATCTTCCCTATTCTCAAAGGGAAAAGCTTGTCCACATCAACTCTGTCTATCCCTCTCATCATTTTAAAGACCTCTGTCAAGTCCCCCCTTAACCTTCTGCGTTCCAGAGAATAAAGACCTAGCTTATTCAACCTTTCTCTGTAACTTAGTTGTTGAAACCCAGGCAACATTCTAGTAAATCTCCTCTGTACTCTCTCTATTTTGTTGACATCCTTCCTATAATTGGGCGACCAAAATTGTACACCATACTCCAGATTTGGTCTCACCAATGCCTTGTACAATTTTAACATTACATCCCAGCTTCTATACTCAATGCTCTGATTTATAAAGGCTAGCACACCAAAAGCTTTCTTTACCACCCTATCTATGTGAGATTCCACCTTCAATGCGGGTCACGGGGAGAAGGTACAAACTCCGTGCAGACAAACACCCATGGTCAGGATCGAACCTGGGTCTCTGGCGCTGTGAGGCAGTAACTCTACTGCCATGCCACGGTGCCGCCATGGTTCTGCAGACACAGGGAACTGCAGATGCTGGTTTGCAACAAAAAAAACAAACAAAAAAACACAAAGTGCTGGAGTATCTCGACAGGTCAGTGATGTAGATGTTGAATGTCTTGTTTATTAGATAACAAAAAAGTAAAACAATGGCAGAGTTGTTGCCTTTGAGACCCAGGTTTGTACGTTCTTCCCGTGACCTGCGTGAGTTTTCCCCGGTTTCCTCCCGCACTCCAAAGACGTGCGGTGTTGGAGGTTAATTGGCTTCAGTAACATTGTAAATAATTGTGCCTATTGATTACGGGGTGATCGCTGGCCAGCACGGACACAGTGGGCCGAAAGGCCTGTTTCCGTGCTGTGTCACCAATGTCTAAAATAAAGTCCAAAGGCAGCATCTCTGGAGAATCTCTGGAGGTGACATTTCAGGTCGGGACCTATCTTCAGACTAGTAACAGTGCCTAAGATGCTTTCATAACCTTTCTGCATTTTGCGGGAAAATTCCTCGTGCCTTGGTCACAAATTTGATCATACTATCATCATAAATGATAGGAGTAGAATTAGGCCATTCGGCCCATCAAGTTTCCTCCAGATCTTGGACATATTTTAACCAAGCTCCTGATTGCTTCTGCTGTTTAAACAGACTCTGCTAGGTAAATAGACGTTGTTTGCTGTGAAACTGGGCCATTTGTCAAGTCAAATCAAATCAATGGTTGACTGAATATCACCCATAAACAAGCCTAACTTCATTTTCTCTTTGAACAGCCCTGGCAATAGGTCAGCAGGCATCTATTTAGTTCCCTGCAATGTTGTTACATTGATGGCATTCTGTGTTAGTAATCGTTCGTGAAAACAGTGACTGTCTCTTTCACAAGCCCAGACCCCCCATTGAATCATGCGGAGTGATACAGCGTGGAAACAGGCCCTTCGGCCCAACTTGCCCCTGCTGACCAACATGCTCCATCTATACTAGCCTGCCTTTTGGCCCATATCCCTCTAAACCTGTCCTATCCATGTACCTGTCTAAATGTTTCTTAAACAATGTGACAGTAACTGCCTCAACTGCCTCCTTTATATTAGACTTTAGAAATACAGCGCGCAAACACTTGGTCCACTAAGTCCGCGCCGACCAGCGATCACCACGTTCACTCTTGGTTCTTGGTTTCTTGGTCCTCCAAATTATTCCAACTGGAATTTAAACTGGAGGTAGTGAAGGGACGCTGTCCTACACGCTAGGGACACGTTACAGTTTGCAGAAGTCAATTAGCCTACAATTAACCTAGACTTGATGGGGCGAATGGCCTTATTAAAAATGGCCTTAAAAGAGTTATGAACATGAACTCTTTGCTTTGTCTGAGGAAGGGTCTCGACCCAAAACGTCACTCATTCCTTCTCTCTCTGTCTCGAGATGCTGCCTGTCCCACTGAGCCGCTGCAGCTTTTTGCGTCTGTCTATCTACGGGTTGAAGCAGCATCTGCAGTTCCTTCACCGCACGACTCTTGGCTTTATTGCAGGTGGTCAAGATGATGATAGTGGTGGTGCTGACCTTCGCAGTTTGCTGGCTGCCCTATCACTTGTATTTCATCCTCGGCAGCTTCAGCCTGGACATCTACTTCAACACCTACATCCAGCAGGTGTACCTGGGGATATTCTGGCTGGCGATGAGCTCCACCATGTCCAACCCCATCATCTATTGTTGCCTCAATAACCGGTGAGTCTGAAACATAGTAAATAGGTACAGGAGTAGGCCATTCAGTGGGCCAGCACCGCCATTCAATATGATCATGGCTGATCATCCAAAATCAGTACCCCGTTCCTGCTTTCACCCCACATCTTTAGATCCCGTTAGCCCTAAGAGCTAAATCTAAAGGGCCTGGCCCACTTGGGCGCCATTTGCGCGTCACACAGGTGGCGCGCGAAGATTTTGTGAATCTGGGGCGCCGCGCGCGATCGCGCGTTACTGCCTACATCACTACGCACCATGCGTGCCTAATGCACGCCATTCGCGCCATCACGTGCGCGTCGTGACACGTAAATGATGTCTCACAAATGACGCCCAAGTGGGCCGTTAACTCTCTCTGGAAAACATCCAGTGAATTGCCCTCCACTGCCTTCTGTGGCAGAGAATTCCACAGATTCACAACTCTCCGGGTGAAAAAGTTTTTCCTCATCTCAGTCCTAAATGGCCTACCCCTTATTCTTAAACTGGGGTTCTCGACTCCCTCCAACATGAGGAACATCTTTCCTGCATCTAGCCTGTCCAATCCCTTAAGAATTTTATATGTTTCTATAAGATCCCCTCTCATCGAAATTCCAGTGAATACAAGCCCAGTCGACCCATTCTTTCATCATATGACAGTCCCGCCATCCCGGGAATTAAGCTGGTGAACCTACGCTGCACTCCCTCAATAGCAAGAATGTCCTTCCTCAAATTAGGAGAACAAAACTGCACACAATACTCCAGGTGCGACATTCCCTCTCTCTCCATCCCTCCCCCTTTCAAGTCGCACCAGCTTCTCGTTTTCACCTTCTCTCCGGAGATACTGCCCGATACTGCTGAGTTCTCCACCCCTCCCCATTCCCACGTCGACCTTCCTGTCCTGGGCCTCCACCACCGTCAGGCTGAGGTTTAGTTTAGGAAGCAACTGCAGATGCTGGTTCTACACTGTAGATAGGCACCAAATGCTGGAGTAACTCAGCGGGACAGGCAGCATCTCTGGAGAGAAGGAATGGGTGACGTTTCGGGTCGAGACTCTTCTTCAGACTGAGAGTCAGGGGGAGAGGGAAACCAGACTCATTTTATCAGGGATGCATCACGGCTTGGTTTGGGAACAGCTCCATCCAAGACCCCCAAAAATTGCAGCAAATTGTGGATGCAGCCTAGACCATCACACAAACCCAACCTCCCTTCCATTGACTCCGTTTACACCTCACGCTGCCTCGGCAAGGCCAGCAGCGTAATCAAGGACGAGTCGCACCCTGGCCACTCCCTCTTCTCCCCTCTCCCATCGGGCAAAAGGTACAGAAGTGTGAAAACGCACACCTCCAGATTCAGGGACTGTTTCTTCCCAGCTGTTATCAGGCAGCTGAATCATCCTACCACAACCAGAGAGCAGTGTTGAACTACCATCTACCTCATTGGTGACCCTCGGACTGTCCTTGATCGGACTTTGCTGGCTTTACCTTGCACTAAACGTTATTCCCTTATCTACACACTGTGAATGGGTGGATTGTAATCATGTATTGTCTTTCTGCTGACTGGTTAGCACGCAGCAAAAGCTTTTCACTGTACCTCGGTACACGTGACAATAAACTAAACTCAACTGAAAAGTGCAGTGGTCCAAATACATAATTCATAAAAATTGGCAGACTGGTACAAAAGTAGTGAATAATCTACACTGGACTACAAACAGGCAGAGGCCATGTTTTCACCATAGTCTACCTCATGAGTTCATAAGGCCCAACAAGTCTACTCCGCCATTCAATCATGGCTGATCAATCTTTCCCTCTCAACCCCATTCTCCTGCCTTCTCCCCATAACCCCTAGCACCCGTACTAATCAAGAATCCCCACCTTAAAAAATAGCCAATGACTTGGACTCCACCGCCTTCTGTGGCAAGGAATAGCACAGATTCAGCACCATCTTTACTAAAGAAATTCTTCCTCATCTCCTTTCTTAAATTGCACCCTTTTATCTGAGGCTGTGCCCTCTGGTCCTAGACTCTCCCACGAGTGGAAACATCCTCTCCACATCCACTCTATCCAGGCCTTTTATGGCATCAAACGCAGGCGAGTGGGACTAGCTTAGCTGGGACAACTTGGTCGGTGTGGGCAATTTCATAAGTAGAACATAAGTGATAGGAGTAAAGTTAGGCCATTCGGCCCATCAAGTCTTCTCCACCATTCTCTCTATCTCTCCCTCTTAACCCTATTCTTCTGCCTTCTCCCCATAACACATGACACCCGTATTAATCAAGAATGTATCTATCTCTGCCTTAACTATATTCACTGACTTAGTCTCCACAGATTCACCACCCTCTGACTAAAGAAATTCCTACACATCTTCTTCCAAAAAGAACGTCCATTAATTCTGAGGCTATGACCTCTAGTCCTGGACTCTCCCACTAGTGGAAACATCCTCTCCAGTTTCACTGTACCTTAATTAGTACAGTGACAATAAAATACCTTTGAACCACTCTACCCAAGCCTTTCATTATTCTGTACATTTCAATGTGGTCCCCCCTCATTCTTTGAAACTCCAGTGAATACTGGCCCAGTTGGGCCAAATGGGCAAGTGGGGTTAACATGGGTGGGGGACCTTGGTTGGCATGGATGAGTTGGGCCGAAGGGCAAGTGGGGCTAGCATTGATGGGGCACCTTGGTGGGGGGTGGGCAAGTTGGGAGCAGCGTGACTCAGCTGTAAGACTCAACCACGTTACTAAAACACAATTCCACTGCCATCTCCCAGATTTCGCATCGGCTTCAAGAAGGCGTTCCGGTGCTGCCCGTTTGTCCAGTACAGTCGGCACGATCACCTGGAGTTAACGAAG
Source organism: Amblyraja radiata (assembly GCF_010909765.2). Classification (NCBI taxonomy): domain Eukaryota; kingdom Metazoa; phylum Chordata; class Chondrichthyes; order Rajiformes; family Rajidae; genus Amblyraja; species Amblyraja radiata. The sequence goes on along the minus strand of NC_045970.1, from coordinate 49,639,833 downwards.
GCGATGAGCTTCCGCATGACGAGAAGCAGCACGTACACGGCGGGCAGGACGGAGACCACCGCCGCCGGCCACGCCGCAGCCAATAGCGACGAGGCGGAGAGACCCAAGGGGGAGCTCCTCAGCTCCGGAACTGTTCTGTGATCTGTGTGTCTTGCCCTCCCCGCCCCCCCTCCCCCCCCCCCCCCCCGACGTAGTGTGGCACGGTGGCGCAGCGGTAGAGCTGCCTCCTTGCAGCGCCAGAGACCCGGGTTGAATCCCGGCCACGAGTGCTTGTCAGTACGTTCTCCCCGTGACCCGCGTGGGTTTTCTCCGAGATCTTCGGTTCCCTCCCACACTCCAAAGACATGCGGGTTTGTAGATTAATTGGCTTGGTATGAATGTAAAATTGTCGCTAGCGTGTGCAGGATAGTGTTGGTGTGCGGGGATCGCTGGTAGGTGCAGGCTCGGTGGGTCGAAGGGCCCGTTTCTGCGCTGTATCTCTAAACTAAACTAAACTAAACACACAAAGGGCCAGACGTGGTCCCAGGCTCTCAATTCCCCAATTAAGATCCACGTTCTCCAGGGTTGCTGCCTGACCCTCTGTGTTACTCCAGCAATTTGTGACTTGTTTTGTTAACCAGCATAGAGTGATACAGCATGGAAACAGGCCCTTCGGCCCAACCTGCCCAACCTGCCCTCAGCGACCAACATGTCCCATCTACACCAGTCGCACCTACTTGTGATTGGCTCACATCCCTCTAAACCTGTCCTATCCATGTACCTGTCTAAATGTTTTTTAAACGTTGCGATAGTCCCTGCCTCAACTATCTCTTCCAGCAGCTCGTTCTAGACACCCATCACCCTTTGTGTAAAAAAAGTTACCCTCAGGTTCCTATTGAATCCTTCCCCCCTCAACTTAAAGCTTAGGTAGACAAAAAATGCTGGAGAAACTCAGCAGGTGAGGCAGCATCTATGGAGCGAAGGAATAGGTGATATGAATCAGACTGATCAGTCTGAAGAAGTGTCTCGACCCAAAACGTCACCTACTCCTTCGCTCCATAGATGCTGCTTCACCCGCAGCATTTTTGTCTACCTTCCATTTTTCCAGCATCTGCAGTTCTTTCTTAAACAACTTAAACCTGAGTGCTCCGGTTGTCGATTCCCTTATTCTGGACAAGAGACTGTGTGTATTTATCCGATCTAATCCTCTCATGATTCTATACACCACTCATCCACCTGCGCTCCAAGGAATAGAGTCCCAGCCTACTCAGCCTCTCTCTATTGCTCATACCCTCGAGTCCAGCCTGGCAACGTCCTTGTGACTTCCCCTGGTGAAACAGTGTCTGCAGTTCCTTGTTTCTATTTGACCATTGAAGTTGCGGAGTTGCTGTGATGTGTAGAACAATAGACAATAGGTGCAGGAGGAGGCCATTCGGCCCTTCGAGCCAGCACCGCCATTCAATGTGATCATGGCTGATCATCCCCAATCAAGTACCCCGTTCCTGCCTTCTCCCCATATCCCCTGACTCCGCTATTTTTAAGAGCCCTATCTAGCTCTCTCTTGAAAGCATCCATTGAACCTGCCTCCACCGCCCTCTGATTTTGAACGATTTTGAGTGGCCTGTCAGACCTGTTTCTGTTCAGGTATGTTTTATAATTTTTCCTCACACTCATTTCCGTACATTCCTGAAGATAATAATTTGTAAATACGGGATAAAGGAATTAATCGTAGAGTTTACGCTAATCAGTATTCTCGATGACCTCAAAATATCTCAAAGCTCTTTAGAGTCGCAAAGTGCCTTTGAAATAGAGTCTCCATCGTGGCAAATAAACTTGTGAACGATGGTAACGATAGTGATGAAGATGGCATTTTCAATTTTGTATCCATGGACAATAGGATTTACAATTAACATCGATGTGCCTTTTAATCTAATAAAGGTTGACCCCATTTTTAAGTCATGTTCAATGACTTTGGTCATCCACTTTAGACTTTAGACGTTAGAGATACTGCGCGGAAACAGGCCCTTCGGCCCACTGAGTCCGTGCCGACCAGCGATCGCCCGTACACTAGAACTATCCTATGCACTATGGACAATTTTTAATTTTACGATTTTACTGAAGTCAATTAATCGACAAACCTGCACGTCTTTGAAGTATGGGAGGAAAACGGAGCACCCAGAGAAAACCAATGCGGTCACGGGGAGAATGTATAAACTCTGTACAGACAGCACCCGAGGTCAGGATCGAACCCGGGTCTCTGGCGCTGTGACTTTGCAGCCGTTCAACAAGGTGTAGGGGATGAGCTGTCACGGGTCACGGCACCAGAGACCCCGGTTCGTTCCTGACTACAGGTCTGGGATCACAATGAAGTTCCCAACTCGTAACAAAGCTTCAAGAGTAGTCATCTTTTAGTTTAGTTTACTGATCCAGGGCGGAAACAGGCCCTTCGGCCCGTCGAGTCCGCGCCGACCAGCGATCCCCGCACATTAACACTGTCCGACACTCGGGACAATTTTTTACATTTATACCAAGCCAATTAACCCGCACACCCGCACGCCTTTGGGATGTGGGTGGAAACCGGAGCACCCGGAGGAAACACACATTATCACAGTGGATGCGCAGAGGATGTTCCCACCAGTGGGAGAGTCTAGGACTAGAGGTCACAGCCTCTGAATTAAAGGACGTTCCTTTAGGAAGGAGATGAGGAGGAATTTCAGAGAGTGGTGAGTTTAGTCTTTAGTCAGAGCGTGGAGCGTTGTCAGAGGGTTTTCTTTGCCACAAAAGGCTGTGGAGGCCGACAATGGATATTTTTAAGGCAGAGATAGATAGATTCTCGATTAGTACAGGCATCAGGGGTTGTGGGGAGGAGAATGGGGTTGAGAGGGAGAGATAGATCAGCCATGATTGAATGGTGGGGTAGACTTGATGGGCCGAATGGCATAATTCTGCTCCTATCACATGACCTTATAAGGAAATGCAAGGGAGAGAGAGGGAAAGCAAGGGTGACTTGAACTTCTCCATGCTACATTTCTGAAAATGACACAACTCATTTCAAATTTGAAGTATTCTGGAATAAAACTATGGCAAAAGGCCAATGTGTAAGAAGGAACTGCAGATGCTGGTTTAAACTGAAGATAGACAAGAAAAGCTGTAGTCTGAGGAAGGGTCTCGACCCGAAACGTCACCCATTGCCTGTCCCGCTGAGTTACTACCAGTGTGTCTATTTTCCATTTAGCACAAGTTGTGTTGACTTTCTGCAGGAATGCGAAATCACATTTGCCCGCATCAGTCCCGCATTCCTCACACCATACCCACCTCTTTCCCCAGCCAGTCTAATCTTGAATGTTGACATCGTTTCTGCCTCAGTTGCAAACCCTCCGTTGGGAACCTCAGTGACTAATGCCCCTGTCCCACTTAGGAAACCTGAACGGAAACCTCTGGAGACTTTGCGCCCCACCCAAGGTTTCCATGCCATTCCCGGAGGCTGCAGGTGGTTGCCGGAGGTTGCAGGTAGTGGAAGCAGGTAGGGAGACTGACAAAAACCTCCGGGAACCGCACGGGAACCGCACGGAAACCTTGGGTGGGGCGCAAAGTCTCCAGAGGTTTCCGTTCAGGTTTCCTAAGTGGGACAGGGGCATAAGTCTCTCTTGCCCTGAGTTTGCAATTAGGTTTTCTTGTCTACACAAGGACAGCACGGTGGCGCAGCGGTAGAGTTGCTGCCTTACAGCGCCAGAGGCCCAGGTCCCCGGTTCGATCTCGACTACGGGTCCATGTCTGCACGGAGTTTGTACGTTCTCCCCCCCTGACCTGTATGGGTTTTCTCCAAGATCTTCAATTCCCTCCCACGCTCCAAAGACGTGCAGGTTTGTAGGTTAATTAGCTTGGTATAAGTTTAATTTGTCCCAAGTGTGTGTAGAATAGTGTTAATGTCATAAGGTCATAAGTGAAAGGAGCAGAATTAGGCCATTCGGCCCATCTAGTCTACTCCGCCATTCGATCATGGCTGATCTATCTCTCCCTCCTGACCCCATTCTCCTGCCTTCTCCCCATAACCCCTGACACAATGTGTGGGGTTTGCTGGTCGGTGTGGTGGGCCGAAGGGCTAGTTTCCTTGCTGTATCTCTAAACTTAAATAAACATTGAGCTTGTCCAAAGCATTTGGCCATATCCCCCGCAACATCTTCTATCCATGTACCCGACCAAATCTGTTTTATATGTTGTAATAGTACCTGCCTCAACTACCTCCTCTGGCAGCTTGTTCCATACACCCACCACCCTCTGTGTGGAAAACATTACCCCCTCAGCTTCTACTAAATCTTTCTACTTCATTTTAGTTTTGAGATACAGCGCGGAAACAGGCCCTTCGGCCCACCGAGTCCGCACCGACCAGCGATCCCTACACGATCCTACACACACCAGGGACAATTTACACTTTTTCACACACAGTTGTGAGTCAGTGGAATTCTCTGCCTCAGAGGGAGGCCAGTTCTCTGGACACTTTCAAGGGAGAGCTAGATGGGGCTCTTAAAGATAGCGGAGTCAGGGGATATGGGGAGAAGGTCCCGGGTGATACCAGTCGAACTAAACAGTTTTTAGTTTAGTTTAGTGTGGAGATACAGCGCGGAAATAGGCCCTTCGGCCAACCGAGTCCGCACCGACCACCGAGTCCTCACCGACCAGTGATCAACACTATCCTACACACACTACGGACAATTTACACTAATGCCCCTGTCCCACTTAGGAAACCTAAACGGAAACCTCTGGAGACTTTGCGCCCCACCCAAGGTTTCCGTGCGGTTCCCGGAGGTTGCAGGTAGTGGAAGCAGGTAGGGAGACGGACAACAACCTCTGGGAACCTCCGGGAACTGCACGGAAACCTTGGGTGGAGCGCAAAGTCTCCAGAGGGACAGGGACATTATACCAAGTATACAAAGCCAAGCCGAGTAACCTACAAACCTGCACGTCTTTGGAGTGCGGGAGGAAACCGAAGATCTCGGAGAAAACCCACGGGGAGAACGTACAAACTTTGTACAGACAGCACCCGTGGTCGGGATCGTACCTGGGTCTCCGGTGCTGCAAGCACTGTAAGGCAGCAACTCTACCGCAGCGCCACCTAAACCTATGCTCCTCTCAATCTTTATTCCCCTATCCTGGGAACAAGTCTCTGTGCATTCATCCTAGGTTTTCCCCTCATGATTTTAAACACCTCAGTAAGATCATCGTTCACTGCGCTACAAGGAATAAAGTGTTCGTGTATCCATGCCCCAAATGTTGAAATATTCCTACGATATTCTGACACTCGACACACTAATGGGTGGCGCAGTGGTAGAGCTGCTGCCTCTCAGCACCTGGGACCCGGGTTCAATCATTTGGATTATTCCTCGACCCATCAAGTCGACTCCGCCATTCAATCATGGCTGATCTATCTCTCCCTCTCAACCCCATTCTCCTGCCCGTAACCCCTGACACCCGGACTAATCAAGAATCTGTCAATCTCTGCCGTAAAAATATCCATTGGCCTCCACAGTCTTCTGTGGCAATGAATTCCACAAATCCACCACTGAAGAAATTCCTCCTCATCTTCCTAAAGGTACCTCCTTTTATCCTGAGGCTGCGGCCTCTGGGCTTAGACTCTCCCACTAGTGGGAACATCCTCTCCACATCCACTCTATCTAGGTCCATCCACACTATTCGGTAAGTTTCAATGAGGTCCCCCCTCATTCTTCTAAGCTCCAGCGAGTACAGGCCCAGTGCCGTCAAACGCTCATCGTATGTTAATCCAATCATTCCTGGGATCATTCATGTAAAACGAATGTGGACCGTCTCCAATGCCTCCGGCACACCCTTCCTAAGCTATGGGGCCGAGGACCGCTCACAATGCTCCAAATGTAGTGTGACCAGTGCCTTCCATAGAAAAACCTCAGCATTACATCCCTGCTTTTACATTCTAACCCTCTCCAAATAAATGCGAGCATTGCGTTTGCCTTCCTTGCTACCAGTTCAATTTGCAAATTACAGGCCCAGACCCAGAGCCATCAAAACGCTCTTAATACGTTAACCCAATCATCCCTGGGATCATCCTCGTGAACAGCCTCTGGGCCCTCTCCAGCACCAGCACATCCTTCCTCGGCTCAGGGGCCCCAAGACAGCTCGCAATATTCCAAATGCTGCCTCAAGGGCCTGTCCTACTTGGCGATTTTTTCGGCGACTGTCGGCATCGTTGACCGACGTACCAGGTTACCGAACAATTAGTGGCGTGATGCGGCGGTGACTAGCCATGACCACATATTCACACGCGGTGTTTTTTCAAGAGCCGCGGGTTTTTTTTTGTCGCCTCGTGTTCAAAATCTTTCGGCGACACTGATATGACGCCAGCAGTCGCCGAAAAAAATCGCCAAATGGGACAGGCCCTTGATAAAGTCAACGTTCTGCTCATTAGTTACAATGCAGCCCACTTACTCAATGTGTGCTGGTTGCTTCCATCCAACCTCATAATCAGCTGGTTCAATAAACAAAGGCAGATTAACTCAGCATTAATGGGGGAAAGATAACGCACCCTTGGACCTTCTACTTAAAAGCCGTGAAATGAAAGGTAAATGTTTTTCTTTGCTGATATGGTGGAGTGTACTGTGTTTTTGATTGCAGAGTAAAGCCATTGAAAGTCATTTATTCCACTGAAAGGTCACCAACTCCTGAAGGTTCACAGACTCTAATGCTGAAAGCACACATTAATAAACATGGGGGGGGGGGGGGGGGAAACGAGGACCGGAGGACATGGGTTCAAGGTGAAGGGGAACAGATTTAGTAGGAATCAGAGGGGTAACCTTTTCACACCTAGGGTGGTGGGTGTATGGAACAAGCTGCCGGAGGAGGTCGTTGAGGCTGGGACTATCACTACATTAGAAGATTGAGGGGGGATCTTATACTTACAAAATTCTTAAGGGGTTGGACAGGCTAGATGCAGGAAGATTGTTCCCGATGTTGGGGAAGTCCAGGACAAGGGGTCACAGTTTAAGGATAAAGGTGAAATCCTTTCGGACTGAGATGAGAAAAACATTTTTCACACAGAGAGTGGTGAATCTCTGGAACTCTCTGCCACAGAAGGTAGTTGAGGCCAGTTCATTGGCTATATTTAAGAGGGAGTTAGATGTGGCCCTTGTGGGTAAAGGGATCAGGCGGTATGGAAAGAAGGCAGGTACAGGATACTGAGTTGGATGATCAGCCATGATCATATTGAATGGCGGTGCAGGCTCGAAGGGCCGAATGGCCTACTCCTGCACCTATTTTCTATGTTTCTATGTTTCTAAGAGTACTTTTGGATAGACACAAGAAACTGGAGTAACTCAGCAGGTCAGGCAGCATCTCTGGAGAAAAATGAATAGGTGACGTTTCGGGTCGAGGCCCTTCTTCAGACTAGTCAGGGCAAATGGATATAGATGGTGATACGGAGAGAATTCAAACAAATGTATGAAAGATATGCAAAAAATTAACAATGATCAAGGAAAGGGGGAGCCCACAATGCTCCATTGTTGGCTGTGGGATGGGTGTAAAAAAAACATAGAAACATGGAAAACATTGAGAAGTGCTGTAAGGCAGCAACTCTACCGCTGCACCACCGTTGACTTAATAAACAGAAGATATTGTGCCTCAGGTCTGTTCAGTACAGGTTCCTTTCCCAGGTCAACTGAAAAATTCATCCCTTGAGCCCCTTTAGACTTCCGTGATCCTCACGGTGGCGCAGCGGTAGAGTTGCTGCCTTACAGCGCTTGCAGCGCCAGAGACCCGTGTTCGATCCCGACTTTGGGTGCTGTCTGTAGAGTTTGTACGTTAATCGGCTTGGTTTGCGATGCAGGTTTGTAGGCTAATCGGCTTGGCTTTGTATACTTGGTATAATGCCCCTGTCCCACGTAGGAAACCTGAACGGAAACCTCTGGAGACTTTGCGCCCCATCCCAAGGTTTCCGTGCGGTTCCTGGAGGTTCCCAGAGGTTTTTGTCCCTCTCCCTACCTGCAACCTCCGGCAACCACCTGCAACCTCCGGGAACCGCACGGAAACCTTGGGTGAGGCGCAAAGTCTCCAGAGGTTTCCGTTTAGGTTTCCTAAGTGAAACGCTGGTCGGGGCGGGCTCGGTTGGCCGAAGGGCCTATTTCCACTCTTTATCTCCACACTAAACTAAACTAAAAACTACTTAAAACTACTAATGGTATCAGCCGAGACCATTACGGGTACTGACCTCCCCACCATCGAAGGGATCTAAGGATAGGAGGGACAGCTTCTTCCCAACAACCATCTGGCAACTTCCCAGCAGTAAACATGTTCCCGATGCCGGGGGTGTCATGGTTTAAGAATATTAATAAGGGGTGGGCCATTTAGGACTGAGAAGAGGAAAATCGTTTTAGACCCAAAGAGTTGTGAATCTGTGGAATTCTCTGCCACAGAGGGCAGTGGAGGCCAATTCACTGGATGTTTTCAAGAGAGTTAGATTTAGCTCTTTGGGCTAACGGAATCAAGGGACTACAAACACCATCTGAACTTCGAATTACGAACTGCCTTGGTTGAACTAGAGAGTTTGGGCTTTTGTTTTGTTTTGCACGGATATTTTTAAATATATAACTTGTTTGGTTTTGTTCATTATGCCATCTATTGAGTGCAGTGTGTACAGATCTGTTATCCTGCTGCACAGAAGAATTTTATTGTGTCGGGAGGAACTGCAGATGCTGGTTTACACGTGAGGGTAGATACAAAATGCTGGAGCAACTCAGCGGGACAGGCAGCATCTCTGGGGGGGGGGGAAGGAACGGGTTATGTTTCGGGTCGAGACCCTTCTTCATACCGGGAGTCAGGGGAGAGGGATATGAAAGGGTAAGGTGTGAAAACACAGTTCAAAGGGGACGATGATCAAGGAAATGTAGAATGGTAGGTACACAAAAATGCTGGAGAAACTCAGCGGGTGCAGCAGCATCTATGGAGCGAAGGAGATAGGCAACGTATCGGGCTGAAACCCTTCGAAACGTTGCCTATTTCCTTCGCTCCATAGATGCTGCTGCACCCGCTGAGTTTCTCCAGCATTTTTGGGTACCTTCGATTTTCCAGCATCTGCAGTTCCTTCTTAAAAACAATGTCAAATGGTACATCGTTAGCTGAGGGGAAGGTGACCATGAGGCATACAATTCAATGTTCCGTTTCCATTCATATGACAACAAAACCCTCTCTTAAGTGTCCAGTATGTTATATCAGAGGGTGATCGTACGGCTGTTGTCTGTACGGAGCTCGCATGCTCTCCCCGTGTCTTTGTGGGGGGGTTTTCCGGGTGCTCCGGTTTCCTCCCATTCCAAAGTCGTGCAGGTTTGTAGGCTTTTGGGCTTCCAGTGTGTAGAAAAATGTCCTTGGTGTGTCGGACAGAACCAGTGTGAACAGGTGAGCCGAAGGGCCTGCTTCCACGCTGTATGTCGAAACCAAACTAAAACCTCGACGATGTTTTGTGACCAAACTTGTAAAATGTTACCCCATACTAGGGTAGCGCAGCGGTAGAGTTGCTGCCTCACAGAGCCAGAGACCCGGGTTCGATCCTGGCCACGGGTGCTTGTCGGTACCGAGTTTGTACGTTCTCCCCGTGACCCGCGTGGGTTTTCTCCGAGAGATCTTCGGTTTCCTCCCACGCTCCAAAGTTGTGCAGGTTTGTAGACGAATTGGCTTGGTGTAAGTGTAAACCCTACACAGGTCACGAGGAGTGTGTGGGAAGGAACTGCAGATGCTGGTTTGCACGTGAAGATTAGACACAAAATGCTGGAGTTACTCAGCGGGACAGGCAGCATCTGTGGAGCAAAGGAATGGGTGACGTTTCGAGTCCAAGGTCATGTGGAGAACGTACAAAACTCCAAAGAAATGTAAATGTGAATGGTCCCGTGTGTGTGTGTGTGTGGGGTGGTGTTAATGTGCGGGGATCGCTGGTCAGTGCAGTCTCGATGGGCCGATGGGCCTGTTTCCGCGCTGTATGTCCAAAGGGAGGCTATGGTGGACAATTCACTGGATGTTTTCAAGAGAAAGTTAGATATAGCGTTCCGGGCTAACAGAATCAAGGGATATGGGGAGAAAGCAGGAACGGGGCACTGATTGTGAATGATCAGCCATGATCATGTTGTTTTTAAGAAAGAACTGCAGATGCTGAAAAAAAAATCTAACGTGGACAAAAATGCTGGAGAAACTCAGCGGGCGAGGCAGCATCTATGGAGCGAAGGAAATAGGTAATCATAATCATATTGAATGGCGGTGCTGGCTCGAAGGGCCGAATGGCCTACTCCTGCACCTATTTTCTCTGTTTATAAAACAAAAACAACGACAAATAAAACTCCAAAAGAAATCAGGCTTCCCAATGATGCACAACAGAGTAACTTTAATGTATTCACAATTTCACTTTAAAACAGAGTGCCTCGAACAGAGTGTATAAAATTAAAGGGCCTACATCAGTAAGGCATGCATCTTCATTAATATGGACGCACACACACCTAGACAGGGTGGACACAAAGGAGGAACACAACACTCACCTAAGTTTCCCGAAGACTCATCTCGGCTCGTCACAGCAGCTCGCAATTCTCAGGTGAACTTTTAAGTTATCAAATACACATAGATAAACCTTTAATGAAGATTTGTGACAGCACTGCACAAAATATTACATGGGAGACACGAACAGTGAAGCAGAATCCCTCCGTTATTTCGAACGTCGCATGATAATCCCGTACAACAGAGACGCTAGCGTGGAACTAGATTCCAGTTTAACCCTTCCATGCCCTTCAGGGACAAAACAAAAAAAATCAAAGAACACAGACATTTTAAAAGCTACGGTGAGATTAAAATTAATAGTTGATACTGACCACGGTGGTCAAAGTGAATCAGGACTCTCGTAAATATAGCAGCTTCAGGTTAACAGGTGTAGTCACTACCTTTTGCTTCAAGCGGTTTGTCTTTGCAAAAGTGAACGCCACACGCGAGTAAAATGCATCAACTCTGGTGACCAAGCCGTAGTAGTTTCGATAAGAAAGGGGGCCGGGGGTAGGGGTGTGGATGGGGTGGGGATGGGGGGGGGGGGGGGGGGGGTGTGTGTGGTTACAACGCACTCCAGCGCTCCCCCCTGCCGCGGGTGTGAGTGCCGACAGACCGGCCGACCGACCGCGCTGGGATCCTACGCGGCGGATTCGCGGAGTCTGCACGCCACCGCGGTGATGAGGGCCGCCCCCTTTCCGCTGCCGTCTTCCGACAACAGGAACGTCACGTCGCAGTCTGGAGCGAGTTCCCGCACCGTTTCGTGCATGATCTTTGAAAAGCTGCAGGGGGGAGAAACAAGGATGTTAAAATTGTACAAGGCATTTGGAAGAGTGGGCTGAAAGATGGCAGATGGAGTTTAATGCTGATAAGTGTGAGGTGCTACACCTTGGCAGGACAAATCAAAATAGGACGTTCATGGTAAATGGTAGTGAGTTGAGGAATGCAGTTGAACAGAGGGATTTAGGAATAATAGTGCACAGTTCCCTGAAGGTGGAATCTCATGTAGATAGGGTGGTAAAGAAAGCTTTTGGTGTGCTGGCCTTTATAAATCAGAGCATTGAGTATAGAAGTTGGGATGTAATGTTAAAATTGTACAAGGCATTGGTGAGGCCAATTCTGGAGTATGGTGTACAATTTTGGTCGCCTAATTATAGGAAGGATGTCAACAAAATAGAGAGAGTACAGAGGAGATTTACTAGGATGTTGCCTGGGTTTCAACAACTAAGTTACAGAGAAAGGTTGAACAAGTTAGGTCTTTATTCTTTGGAGCGCAGAAGGTTAAGGGGGGACTTGATAGAGGTCTTTAAAATGATGAGAGGGATAGACAGAGTTGACGTGGATAAGCTTTTCCCATTGAGAGTAGGGAAGATTCAAACAAGAGGACATGACTTTGACAGAAGTTTAGGGGTAACATGAGGGGGAACTTCTTTACTCAGAGAGTGGTAGCTGTGTGGAATGAGCTTCCAGTGGAAGTGGTGGAGGCAGGTTCGATTTTATCATTTAAAAATAAATATGATAGGTATATGGACGGGAAAGGAATGGAGGATTATGGTCTGAGTGCAGGTAGATGGGACTAGGGGAAAATAAGTGTTCGGCACGGACTTGGAAGGGCCGAGATGGCCTGTTTCCGTGCTGTAATTGTTATATGGTTATAAGGAGGTGTGGAGGGGAGATCTTCAGTCGGAGGGTGGTCAAAGCGTGGAAACGCACACCTCCACATTCAGGGACAGTTACTTCTCATCCCATCAACAACTAGAGAGCGGTCCTGACCTACCATCTTCTACCAAGCAGGAAAAACATCCCCTATGTTGGGGGGGGAAGCCCAGAACCAGGGGATCACCGTTTAAGAATAAGAGGGAGGCTATTTAAGACTGAGAAGAGGAAAAACGTTTTCAGCCAGAGTTAACAGTGAATCTGTGGAATTCTCTGCCACAGAAGGCAGCGGAGGCCAATTCACTGGATGTTTTCAAGAGAGAGTTAGATATGGCCCTTAGGGCTAACGGAATCAAGGGATATCAGAAGAAAGCAGGAATGGGGCAGTGATTCTGGATGATCAGTCATGATCATATTGAATGGTGGTGCTGGCTCAAAGGGCCGAATGGCCTACTCTTGCACCTAATTTCTATGTTTCTACCACCTACTGAATCATCCCACCACAACCAGAGAGCAGTCCTGAATTACTGTCTACCTGATTGGTGACCCTTGGACTATCCTTGATCGGATTTTGCTGGCCTCACCTTGCATTAAATGTTATTCCCACATCATGTGTCTCTACACTGTAACGGCTCGATTGTAATCACGTATTGTCTTTCTGCTGACTGGAGTGCACGTGACAAAGGCTTTTCACTGTACCTCGGTACACGGTACAAACTAAACTCAACAGCTGCCACAGAATGCCACTCCAAAGATGTACAGGTTTGTAGGTTAATTGGCTTGGTGTGACTGTAAATTGTCCCTAGCGCGTGTAGGATAGCGTTAGTGCGCGGGGATCGCTGGTCGGCGCGGACTCGGTGGGCCAAAGGGCCTGTTTCCACGCTGTATCTCCAATCTACACTCAAAAAGAAGGCTGTGGAGGCCAAGTCAGTGGATAATTTGAAGGCAGAGATAGATAATGGACGACAGATGGCACAATGGGCTAAGTGTTCGGCTGGCAACCGGAAGGTAGCTGGTTCGAATCCCGCTTGGAGTGCATACTGTCGTTGTGTCCTTGGGCAAGACACTTCACCCACCTTTGCCTGTGTGTGTCCGTGGGCAAGACACTTCACCCACCTTTGCCTGTGTGTGTGGATGTAATTATGTGAAGCACTTTGGGGTCAATGCAAGTTGACTAAAAATGTGCTATATAAATAAAGACATTATTATTATTAGATAAGATAGATTCTTGATTAGTACGGGTGTCAGGGGCTATGGGGAGAAGAGAGCAGAATGGGGTTAAGAGGGAACAGCCATGATTGAGTGGCGGAGTAGACTAGATGGGCTGAATGGCCTCATTTTGCTCCTATCACTTGGCGCTGTAAGACAGCGACTCTACCGCAGCGCCACCGTGCCACCCTGCCGTGGTCAGTTTAGGTTTATTATTGTCACAGTGAAAGGCTTTGTTTTACATGCCAACTAATCATAGGCGGTCATGGTGGGGCAGCGGTAGAGTTGTTGCCTTACAGCGCCAGAGACCCGGGTTCGATCCTGACTACGAGTGCTGTCTGTACGGAGTTTGTACGTTCTCCCCGTGACCTGCGTGGGTTTTCTCCGAGATCTTCGGTTTCCTCCCACACTCCAAAGACGCACAGGTTTGTAGGTTAATTGGCTTGGTATAAATGTACAAATTGTCCCTGGTCGGCACGAGGCCAGTGGGCCGAAGGGCCTGTTTCCGCGCTGTATCTCTAAACTAAACTAAACATCAGATGATACTAAACATAAATACAATCAAGCCCAACTCAAGTACATTGGGCGCGGCACGATGGTGCAGCGGTAGAGTTGCTGCCTTACAGCGCCAGAGAGCCGAGTTCGATACTGTCTGTACGGAGTTTGCACGTTCTCCCTGTATTAAGGTCGAAGAGGTGCTAAAGTCCTGACCCGTGTGAAAATAGACAAATCTCATTGGTGTGATCAGATATATCCGAGGACACTGTGGGAAGCTAGAGAGGAAATTGCGGGAGCCCTGGTTTATAATTTACGCATCGTCTTTAAGTGCAGGAGGGTGGCAAATGTTGTGCCTCTATTCAAGAAGGGCTGCAGGATAAATGCTGGGAACTACAGGCCGGTGAGCTCAACATCTATAGTTGGAAAGTTACCAGAGAGTATTCTGAGGGATAGGATATGCAGGCATTTAGATGGACATGGGCTGATTAGGGATAGTCAGCATGGTTTTGTACGTGGGAGGTCGTGTCTCACAAGTCTGAATGAGTTTGTTTGCGGATGCTGGTGTGTATACGGATTACAGCAAGGTATTTTGACACGGTTCTGCATGGTAGGCTACTCTGGAAGGTTACACCACATGGGAAACAAGGAAAGATAGCTGAATGGATGGAAAATTGGCTTCGTGGAAGGAAGCAGAGGGTGATGGGGAAGTTTCTCGGACTGGAGGCCTGTGACCTGTGGCGTGTGTCAGGGTTCGGTGCTGGGCCTGTCGCTGTTTGTCATCCACAACAATGATTTGGGCGAGAACGTTTCCTGGTACGATCAGTGAGTTTGCAGATGACACAAAACTGGGCGGTATTGTAGATGGTGAAGATGGCTGTCAAAAATTGCAAGCAGGATCTTGAATGGTTGGCCAGGTGGGCTGAGGCATGGTTGACGGAATTTAATACAGGGGTGTTGCATTTTCGGAAGTCTAACAAAAACGAAATGAAGAGAGGAATAGATCGGGTAAATGCAATGTCTCTTGCCCTGGAAGAGAAATCGAGAACCAGAGGACATAGGCTCAAGGTGAGGGGGGATCTTATAGAAACTTACAAAATTCTTAAGGGGTTGATCAGGCAAGATGCAGGAAGATTGTTCCCGATGTTGGAGAAGTCCAGAACAAGGGGTCACAGTTTAAGGATAAAGGGGAAATCTTTTAGGACTGAGATGAGAAAAACATTTTTCACACAGAGTGGTGAATGTCTGGAATTCTCTGCCACAGAAGGTAGTTGAGGCCAGTTCATTGGCTATATTTAAGAGGGAGTTAGATGTGGCCCTTGTGGCTAAAGGGATCAGGGGGTATGGAGAGAAGGCAGGTACAGGATACTGAGTTGGATGATCAGCCATGATCATATTGAATGGCGGTGCAGGCTCGAAGGGCCGAATGGCCTACTCCTGCACCTATTTTCTATGTTTCTATGTTTCTATGTGAGGGGGGGAAAGAATTGATAGGAACCTGTTGGGGTACTTATTTTTACACAAAAATGGTGCAGTGTATGGAACAGGCTGCCAGAGGAGGTAGTTGAGGCTATCGCAACGTTTAAGAAATGCTTACGTGGATGGGACAGGTTTGGAGGGATATGGGCCAAATGCAGGCAGGTGGGCCTAGTGTAGATGGGACACTAGTGTAGATGGCCGGTGTGGGCAAGTTGGGCCGAAGGGGCTGTTTCCATGCTGTAAGACTCAACGACACTTACTGAGGGTGCAGCTTGTAGAGGGTTCCGTCCACTCCGACGGTGATGGCCAGGCGGTCCAAGCCCCGGTTTTCCCGTATCTTGTCCACCACGGCGGCCATTCCGGCCCCGCACAGCTGGCCGGCCCTCCGGGAGACCGCGCCGCACACCTCTTTGACGATGATACTGTCGTCGCATGTGCTGTCCAAGCCCAGGTTCTGGAGGATGGCTCGCACCTGGAGCAGGGCCAGGCGGTCACTGCGAAGAAAGTTATTTTTATAACAATCAAACAATCTTAATAAACAGACAACCCACAAACGCTTGGTCGACCAGTTCAAAACTTGACTTATTATTGGCCGATGGAAGTGGCAGGGAGAACCCCAGCCAAGTGAGTAATGCACACACCTGCCCGCCAACTCTACGACCACATCCTTACCCAGACTTTGTCTACTCCACTGCAAAATCTCCTCCAGGTATGCCTACTTTGAAGAAGTTCTCCTCCTCTCTCCGGAGACAGTTTAAGAACCTCCTCTCTAACTGCCCCCTCTCTGTGATCCCACCCTGCCCTCCAACACTACGACCACATCCTTACCCAGACACTCCTCCTCCCCCTTTTTCCTTTCTTCTCCCCCCCCCCCCCCATCAGTCTGAAGAGGGGTTTCGGCCCAAAACGTTGCCTATTTCCTTCGCTCCATAGATGCTGCTGCACCCGCTGAGTTTCTCCAGCATTTTTGTGTACCGAATGCACACACACTTGGCTGTCCTCAGTCCACTTCTCTGAACAACAGAATTATATCGGATTATATAGTGTTTTATCATCACCTTAGCACATTCCACAAACATTAGTCATGGTCAGAGGTACAGAGAATACACAGGATACTACAGGATGCGTCATAACAAAGGCATCGGACATGTGGTACAAGATATCTTACACATTCAAGGCATCGGCCATTTGTCAATACCCTTTAGTGGGATCAATATGGCTTCCTGTCTAGTCAAATGGTAGACAAATATTATAGTCATTCATTATGTCAATACACAGCAACCTGAGGCAAGCCTAGAGTTGCCTTTCTGTATTAATCTACTGGAGAAAAGCCTGATTTGAGACTAAATATAAGCTGTAAGCTGGCTCAGGAATCCATTTAGTATTTTCTTATATTTTTAACATAATTCAGCCTTATCATTTGATAAGGGGGGGGGGGGGGGGGGGGGGGGGCATTGCAGGTCAACCAACCTCAGCAGAGCCAAACTGGACGGCCTACTCCTCAATGAAGCCTGAACATCTTCTCTCAGTCCGCCTTTCCTCATCCATGGATCTCCCTCTCCCCTGACATCAGTCTGAAGGGTCTCGACCCGAAACGTCACATGTTCCTTTTCTCCAGATACGCTGCCCGTCCCGCTGTGTTACTCCAGCTTTCTGTCTCTATCTTTGGCCGACGAGATCTTCCCGGTTGCCAAACCCTTTAACTCCCCCTCCCATTCCCACACTGGCCTTTCTGTCCAAGGCCTCCTCCACTGTCAGGGTGAGGACAAACGCAAATTGGAGGAACAGCATCTCATATTTCGCTTGGGCAGCTTCCAACCCAGCGGTATGAACATTGACTTCTCTAACTTCACGTAACCCTTGCAATCCCTCTCTCTCCGGCCCTCCCCTGCCCTTGTCATGTCATTAGTGATAGGAGTATAATTAGGCCATTCGGCCCATCACATCTACTCCGTCATTCAATCATGGCTGATCTATCTCTCCCTCCTAACCCCATTCTCCTGCCTTCTCCCCATAACTGACACCCGCACTAATCAAGAATCTATCTATCTCTGCCTTAAAAATATCCACTGACTTGGCCTCCACAGCCTTCTGTGGCAATGAATTCCACAGATTCACCACCTTCTGACTAAATAAATTTCTCCTCTTCTCCGTCCTAAAAGAACATCCTTTAATTCTGAGGCTATGACCGCCAGTCCTAGACTCTCCCACTAGTGGAAACATCCTCTCCACATCCATTCTATCCAAGCCTTTCACTATTCTGTACGTTTCAATGAGGACCCCCCCCTCATTCTTCTAAACTCCAGCGAGTACAGGCCCGGTGCCATCAAGCGCTCCTCATGTCATCCTGCAGGTTTCACTATCGTCCCGCTGCGCGTAACTGTTTGTATCCACTTGTTATCACCTCTCCACAGCCAACAATGGACCATTGTGGTCTCCACCTTTCCCTGATCATCATTGCTGGCTGTAATTTGTCCTTTTGTGTACCCTTCACTAAGGGACCCGCCTGAAGAAGGGGCTCGACCCATTCCCTCTCTCCAGAGATGCTGCCTGTCCCGCTGAGTTACGCCAGCCAGCATTTTGTGTCTTATCTACGGTTTAAACCAGCATCTGCAGTTCCTTCCTACACACCCTTCATTCATAGAAACATAGAAAATAGGTGCAGGAGTAGGCCATTCGGCCCTTCGAGCCTGCACCGCCATTCAATATGATCATGGCTGATCATCCAACTCAGTATCCTGTACCTGCCTTCTCTCCATATCCCCTGATCCCTTTAGCCACAAGGGCCACATCTAACTCCCTCTTAAATATAGCCAATGAACTGGCCTCAACTACCTTCTGTGGCAGAGAATTCTAGAGATTCACCACTCTCTGTGTGAAAAATGTTTTCCTCATCTCGGTCCTAAAAGATTTCCCCCTTATCCTTAAACTGTGACCCCTTGTTCTGGACTTCCCCAACATCGGCAACAATCTTCCTGCATCTAGCCTGTCCAACCCCTTAAGAATTTTGTAAGTTTCTATAAGATCCCCCCTCAATCTTCTAAATTCTAGCGAGTACAAGCCGAGTCTATCCAGTCTTTCTTCATATGAAAGTCCTGACATTAATTTGTTCTTTGCACCTCTTGATATCTTTAGTTCCCCTCTGCCCCGACTCTCGGTTGGAGGAAGGTGTCTCGACCCGAAACGTCACCTATTCCTTTTTTCGCCCCGGAGCTGCTGCCTGTCCCGCTGAGATACTCCAGCATTTTGTGTCCAGCCTCAAGAAAGTCGACAACTTACCTTTCAATCTGAGACAGAAACTTTGTTTCAAAGATGCTCCTTGTCTTCAGTCGCTCTGAGATTTGCCCCCGGAACAGGAATCCCCGCCTGGTGAAGTCAATGACCACGTTTCTCACGATCTCTCCCAGGTACATCCCGCTGATCATTTTCTCGTACCTGGTCAAGGGCAGAGACAGCAAAACGTTTCAGTCTTTCAGCCACGCTTTCAACCAAAGGAGGAGGAGCTGCCAGAGGGGGTAGTTGCGGCCGGGACTATCCCGACTTTTTACCCAGAGTAGGGGAATGGAGAACCAGAGGACATGGGTTTAAGGTGAGGGTTGGGGAAGATTTAATAGGAACCCAAGGGGCAACTTTTTTTTACACAAAGGGTGAATTTTACACAAACGAGCTGCTGGAGGCACAGCGGTAGAGTTGCTGCCTTACAGCCAATGCAGCGCTGGAGACCCAGGTTCTATCCTGACTACGGGTGCTGTCTGTACGGAGTTTGTACGTTCTCCCCGTGACCTGCGTGGGTTTTCTCCGAGATCTTCGGTTTCCTCCCACACTCCAAAGACGTACAGGTTTGTAGGTTAATTGGCTTGGTAAATGTAAAATAAATTGTAGACTAGTGTTAATGTGCGGGGATCGCTGGTCGGCGCCGAACCGGTGGGCGGGAAGGGCCTGTTTTCGCGCCGTATCTCCAAACTAAAAAAAGGAGGTAGTTGAGGAGGGACTGTCGCAACGTTAAACAGTTATAGACAGGTACGTGGATAGGACAGGTTTAGAAACATAGAAAATAGGTGGAGGAGTAGGCCATTCAGCCCATCGCTACATTCAATATGATCATGGCTGATCATCCAAAATGGTTTGTTGGTATTGCTCACTTTATTGTAAATACGTGATTCGATTTATTTTAGATTTATTTTTATAAAAAGAGTATAAAACGCACTTTTGCTTCCCCTGGTTCAAGGACAGTTCGTCCACCGCGTTGTCGTATTCAGTCCTGATGTCGTCGAGGCAACCGTTGTCACCGAACGCTCCCCACTCCATGTTCACGCACATCAGACCCTCGTCTCCCGGCACCGTCTCCGTGTTCCGCGCCTCTTCCATGTAGCACGTGTTGCTGCCTGTCCCTGAACACACAACAAGTCACATCCCGCTTCAAGAGGGCCGCAGCACACTAGCGGAAAATGCAACTCGGAGCTTTAAGGGCCTGTCCCACTGTACGAGTTCATTCCAAGAGTTCTCCCGAGTTTCCCCTGAATCGAACTCGGAGAATTACGGTAATGGCCGCTGGTCGGTACTCGGGGCTCTCAAGGACATTTTTCAACATGTTGAAAAATCTTCACGAGTCTTCACGAGCCGCTAAGAGACGTCCCGAGCTCCGAAGTACCCGCTACGTACATTCTACGTGCTTACCACGAGTTTGATTTTTTTTTAAACTTGGGAGAGCTCTTGAATTACCTCGTACAGTGGGACGGGGGGAAAGATTTAATAGGAGGCTCAGGGTATATTTTTAACATAGTGTGGTCGTTTAATGGGACGAGCTGCCGGAGGAGGTAGTTGAGGCAGGTGCTATTGCAAGAGGAACATTTAGGCAGGTACATGGATAGGACAGGTTTAGAGGGACATGGGCCAAATGTAAGCAGGTGGGACTAGAGTTGGTGGGACATGTTGGTCGGCATGGGCAGGTTGGGCCGATAGGCCTGCTTCCACGCTGTTTGTCTCTATGAACATCGCCCTTCAGCCCAACATTCCCATGGCGACAGAGATGCCATCCTGGACATCTGAATCAGGGAATCATGCACGTGTACTTCTAGAACATTCTCTCCCACAAAACTCTCCAGGGCTCTACCATTGACTGTGCCCGACCTGCCCTCATTTGACGTTCCAACTCCGCACACCGGCTGGAAACTTTGGAGTCTTTTAACTCCATTTTTCCCCCTCTCTCTCTCTCTCTCCCCTAAGATGCTAACTGTCCGGCTGAGTATTTCTAGTACAGGTGCACAACCTTTTATCCGAAATTCCAAATAACGAAAAGCTCCGAATAGCGGACATTTTTTCGGTCCTTGAAGAAAGGTCCTTGAAAACGTTCACCGAGGGTGGCCCGCAGAGGTGACAGCGGAACCTCCGGTCGGTCCTCGAAGAAAGGGGAACTAAATCCCCATTCATAAAAGAGAAGGTGAGGGTATATTGCGCGGGAGGGTTAATAATTGACAATCTGCTGCTGCCTGCCCGCTGAGTTAAAAAGTTCCCACGGTAGACTCACGATACACAGTGTATCGTGAGTCTTGCGTGGGAACGTTTTAACTCAGCGGGCAGGCAGCAGCAGATTGTCGCTCCCTTCAGTTTCACCCCACCTACACCCCTCTGCTTCCCGGCCATGTGTGTGACCCCTTCCCTCCCCTCTCCAGCTCCCCGCCCATTGCACCGGCGCGGGGGCTTTGCACTGTCTTCACGTCGGCGATGCCAGCAGGTCAGTGCCAGTCACCGGAGACGTCAGGACCAACGGGACACCGACCCCCAGGCCCACTGCAAGCACGGAGATCCCAGAGACCCACAGCCAGCAGCAGCCCAGCCCCGTTCCAACTCCAGAGGAACACGCTCCCCGTAGGGACAGAAGCTGATGGTGTGCAAGGTACGTCTTGTTCTTGGGGTTGCGGATGAGGGGGCGCAGCTCGGGCTGTGACGTCTCCGGCCACCTCCGTGTGCAGGAGCTGAGACTGGGAACTGTACCGCCCTTGCAGGTGAGCAGGAGAGTGGGGTTGTTTGCAGTTGCAGAGGGAGGGGGCAAGGGCGGTACAGTTCCCAGTCTCAGCTCCTGTCCAGGGTGGTGGCCGGAGACGTCAGGACCAATGGGACACCGACTGCAAGCACGGAGATCCCAGAATCTCACAGCCAGCAGCAACTCTAGCCCAGCCCCGCTCCGCTCCAACTCCAGAGGAACCCGGGTTGCGGATGAGGGGGCGCAGCTCGGGCTGTGGGCGAACTGCCACTTGTCACTGTAGCGGCCCATCGGGGAGCGGGTTCCTGTTGGTCCTGACGTCTCCGGCCACCCCCCTGGACAGGAGCTGAGAGACGTCAGGACCACCAGAAGCCGCTCCCCGATGGGTCGCTACGGCGACAAGTGGCAGTTCGCCCACAGCCCGAGCTGCGCCCCCTCATCGGGACACCGACCCCCAGGCCCACTGCAAGCACGGAGATCCCAGATCAGCAACTCCAGCCCAGCCCCGCTCCAACTCCAGAGGAACACGCTCCCCGTAGGGGCAGAAGCTGATGGTGTGCAAGGTACGTCTTGTTCTTGGGGTGGCGCAGCTCGGGCTGTGGGCGAACTGCCACTTGTCGCTGTAGCGGCCCATCGGGGAGCGGATTCCTCTGGAGTTGGAGGGTCAGGGAGGGACAGCGGCTTTTGAGAATGGTGGGCAATCACTTCCAAAGTTCTGCCCACACAGTCAGTGCACCTCTCCTACACTTGCCTCCCGCACTAAGATCATCTCGCAGAGAATGGTCCCAGCCTAACCCTCCCTATTCTCTCCTATTCTGCAAGAAAAAACTACATTGAAGACTCAAACTTGCGATCGAGTAACTGCCGGGATCGAGGCGCAAACTCGCGACCTTGCGGATATGAGCCGAGCACTCTACCACTGAGCCAGCCGTTAAAATCTACGCTAAAAATCTTCCATTCCGAAAGCCGAAAAAATTCCGGATTACGAAAAGTGTCTGGTCCCAAGGCTTTCGGATAAAAGGTTGTGCACCTGTACTTTTGTCCTCAGTTTTGGGGACAGAGCCTTCTCCAGGGCAGCTCCCAGGCTCTGGAACTCCCTCCCCCAACTGATCCGCAATTCCGTGTCCCTCACCATCTTCCAGTCCCGCCTCAAGACCCATCTCTTCACCTCTGCCTATCCTTAGCCCCACGTCCCCCTCCCTTTTCATCTGTGCTTGAATTGCCTCATATTGTGTTTTGAATTGAATTCTGTCTTTAATTTGTGTACTAGTCATGTCTCTACTATTTATTTAATTCCGCTTACATGTTTTTCCTCTACTTGCTAAATTTTTGTACGGTGTCCTTGAGACTCTTGAAAGGCGCCCATAAATAAAATGTATTATTATTACTTTTGTTTTTTTAATTTTACCACCAAGTCCTGGTGATTTATTGTGCCGGAACGGGCCAAATGCAGACGGGGTTGACAATATGTTACTCACCAACGATCATACCAACTTCACACAGAGGATCTTCATAGGCGCAGGTCATCATTGTCCCAACTGTGTCATTCACAATGGACACAATATCCAGTTCAAACTCCTGGAAGGAAAAGGAATCGCAAAGAGTTTTAGTCAGAGGGTTGTGAGTGTGTGGAATTCTCTGCCTCAGAGGGCGGTGGAGGCCCGTTCTCTCGATACTTTCACGAGAGAACTAGATAGGGCTCTTAAAGATAGCGGAGTCAGGGGATATGGGGAGAAGGCAGGAACGGGGGGGGGGGGGGGATACTGATTGAGGATGATCAGCCATGATCACATTGAATGGCGGTGCTGGCTCGAAGGGCCGAATGGCCTACTCCTGCACCTGTTGTCTATTTGAATATCATGGGATTCCTCCCTGCTGTCGTAATGCCACAAATATCAACCTCATTCAGACTTCCCGACCTGAAACGTCGCCATTCCATGTGCTCCAGAAATGCTGCTTGACCCGCTGAGTTCCTTCCAGCATTTTGTGTCTTCTCTGGCGACTTGTTTGACCCTCTGAGTGAAAACGTTGCCCCTCAGTTAAATCTCTCCTCAAAACCATTGACCTCAAACATTCAAAACCGATTTCTCGCAAGCAATTTCTTAACGTTGGGCAGGATTGAAACAAAGCAGCCTCCCTCCCAGACATGTCATGAATTCTTTAAGTTGATGCAAGGACCTGCTGATGATGGAATCTTGCGTGGAACACACACACAGTGTTGCAGCAACTCCCTGGGTCAGGCAGCAGCTGTGGAGAATGTGGAGAGGTGGCGTTTTGGGTCGGACACCTATAGAAACATAGAAAATAGGTGCAGGAGTAGGCCATTCGGCCCTTCGAGCCTGCACTGCCATTCGATATGACCATGGCTGATCATCCAACTCAGTATCCTGTACCTGCCTTCTCTCCATACCCCCTGATCCCTTTAGCCACAAGGGCCACATCTAACTCCTTCTTAAATATAGCCAATGAACTGGCCTCAACTACCTTCTGTGGCAGAGAATTCCGCAGATTCACCACTCTCTGTGTAAAAAATGTTTTCCTCATCTCGGTCCTAAAATACTTCCCTCTTATCCTTAAACTGTGACCCATAGTTCTGGACTTCCCCAACATCGGGAATAATCTTCCTGCATCTAGCCTGTCCAACCCCTTAAGAATTTTGTAAGTTTCTATAAGATCCCCCCCTCAATCTTCTAAATTCTTGCGAGTACAAGCCGAGTCTATCCAGTCTTTCTTCATATGAAAGTCCTGCCATCCCAGGAATCAGTCTGGTGAACCTTCTCTGTACTCCCTCTATGGCAGGAATGTCTTTCCTCAGATTAGGAGACCAAAACTGTATGCAATACTCCAGGTGTGGTCTCACCAAGACCCTGTACAACTGCAGTAGAACCTCCCTGCTCCTATACTCAAATCCTTTTGATAGATCCACATCTATCGGTGAGCGGATGGCCTGTCCCGGGACTGAGTGTAGCGCCCAGACCAGCTCACTTTCCCGGGACTGGCTGCAGTTCCCAGGTCACGAAAAATAATTGGAAAAAAAACCGCCTGTGGATTAGAGATTTGTGGTACAGGGTGAGGAAAGATACGAGAAGTATCAAAGCAAAATAACTGCCTGAATGGACTATTTCTGTGTGCTGTTTATTCTATTTAACTGTGCGCAATTATATTACATACGCCAATGATTAACTTGTGCCCTGATCTATAATATTATAAAGCTTTTGCTAGGATTTAAGGGCCTGAGCTATGGGGAGAGTTTGGGCAGAGTTGGACTCTATTCCTTGGAGCGCAGAAGGATGAGGGGTGATCTTATAGAGGTGTATAAGATCATGAGGGGAATAGATCGGGAGGATGCACTGAGTTTTTTGTGATTGATTAGTATGGGCGTCAGGGGGTTAAGGGGAGAAGGCAGGAGGATGTGGTTGAGAGGGAAAGATAGATCAGCCATGATTGAATGGCGGAGTAGACTTGGTGGGCCGAATGGCCTCATTCTGCTCCTAGGACTTTTACCCAGAATAGGAAAATCAAGAATCGGTTTACGGTGAGAGGGGAAAGATTTAATAGGAACTCGAGGGGCAACTTTTTCACACATATAGAAAGTTACATGGAAAGAGCTGCCAGAGGAGGTAGTTGAGGCAGGGACTATAACAACATATGAAAGACATTTGTCAGGGATGTGGATGGGAAAAGTTTGGAGGGATATAGGCCAAACGCAGGCAGATGGGACTAGTGTGGATGGGGCATTTTGGGTTGACTTGAGAATTAAGGGACAGAAGTTTAGGGGTAACATGAGGGGGAATTTCTTTACTCAGAGAGTGGTAGCTGTGTGGAATGAGCTTCCAGTGGAAGTGGTGGAGGCAGGTTCAATTTTATCATTTAAATTTAAAATTAATTGGATAGGTATATGGACGGGAAAGGAATGGAGGGTTATGGTCTGAGTGCAGGTAGATGGGACTAGGGGAGAATAAGTGTTCGGCACGGACTAGAAGGGCCGAGATGGCCTGTTTCCGTGCTGTAATTGTTATATGGTTATATGGTTATATGGCAAGGCCAAGTTGGGCCGAAGGGCCTGTTTCGGTACTATATGACTTTGTGACTCTATAAAGAAATAAAAGTCTAAATGAATGAAGGAAGCAGCACTGATTGGAACTTGTTTACTTACGTCCCTTCTTTTGATGGCGTCACGTAGCATAGTAACTACATCCTCTCCCTCACAATCTGTCGCCTTAAAGCCTTTCGTCCATTTAAGAAGAATGCCCTGACAAAGACAAAGGGAAATCAAAGTATCATTTCACCGTTAACGTAAAAATAATTTTCAAATGAGAAAATAGATGAGTTCTGTTCAGTTTCGTTTATTGTCCCGCGTACAGTGGAAAGCTTTTTATCGCGTGCTGTGCGTTCAGCCGAAAGACAATACATGATTGCAATCGAGCCATTTACAGTGCACAGATACATGATAAGGGAATAACGTTAAGTGCAAGGTAAAACCGATCAAGGATAGTCCGAGGGTCACCAATGAGGCAGATAGTAGTTCTGCTCCACTCTCTGGTTGTGGTCGGATGGTTCAGTTGGGAGGTCGATGGTAGAAACATAGAAAGATGGTCTGCAATCAACATTGCGTTGTGCAAGGGCGATGTTGTTCGGAAAGGCACTGGGTGAACAGACTATAAACCATCTGAGGAAAGTCCAAATCTGAGGAAAGACATTCTTGCCATAGAGGGAGTACAGAGAAGGTTCACCAGACTGATTCCTGGGATGGCAGGACTTTCAAATGAAGAAAGACTGGATAGACTCGGCTTGTACTCGCTAGAATTTAGAAGATTGAGGGGGGATCTTATAGAAACTTACAAAATTCTTAAGGGGTTGGACAGGCTAGATGCAGGAAGATTGTTCCCGATGTTGGGGAAGTCCAGAATGGTCACAGTTTAAGGATAAGGGGGAAATCTTTTAGGACCGAGATGAGGAAAAACTTTTTTCACACAGAGAGTGGTGAATCTGTGGAATTCTCTGCCACAGAAGGTAGTTGAAGCTAGTTCATTGGCTATATTGAAGAGGGAGTTAGATGTGGCCCTTGTGGCTAAAGGGATCAGGGGGTATGGAGAGAAGGCAGGGATGGGATACTGAGTTGGATGATCAGCCATGATCATATTGAATGGCGGTGCAGGCTCGAAGGGCCGAATAGCCTACTCCTGCACCTATTTTCTATGTTTCTATCCAGAGGTTAGAACAAGGGCTATGATTAGGAAGAACAAAATGGACCAGGATAAGAATTGGGATCGTTTTTGTGAGTTTGGATATACAGCACGGAAACAGGCCCCTTAGCCCGGTGAGTCCACGCCGACCATCGATCACTCATCAGTTTAGTTTATTGTCACGTGCACCGAGGGTACATCAAAAAGCTTTTTTGTTGTGCGCTATCCAGTCAACGGAATGACTGTATGTGATTACAATCAAGCCGTCCACAACGTACAGATACACGATAAAGGGACAACAGACACAAAATGCTGCAGTAACTCAGCGGGACAGGCAGCATCTGTGGAGAACAGGGATGGGTGACGTTTCGGACTGAAGAAGGGTCTCGACCCGAAAACGTCACCCATTCCTTCTCTCCAGAGATGCTGCCTGTCCCGCTGAGTTACTCCAGCATTTTGTATGTATCTTCGGTTGCAACTACCATCTGCAGTTCCTTCCTATACGCGATGAAGGGAATGTCGTTTAGTGCAAGATAAAGTCCAGCAAAGTCCAATTCAAGAGACCCGGGTTCGATCCCGATTACGGGTGCTGTCAGCATGGAGTTTGCATGTCTCCACCGTGACCACGTGGGTTTTCACCGGGTGATTCGGTGTCCTCCCGCACTCTAAAGATGTACAGGTTTGTAGATCAGTTGGCTTTGGTAAAATTGTAAATTGTCCCTCGATTGCAGGACAGTGCGAGCGTACGGGGTTGGCATGGTCCGTTTCCGCGCTCTATCATTGATTTTCTTCCACATTGCTCCATCGGGAATGTTACAGGGGAATGACATAATTTGATGCATATCTGGTAAGCAAATCCCACCAGAAGTGGAGTCACCACTCGCGACTCAATGCCAGGAATTGCGGACTGACAAATGGCTGTTATTTAGCATTATTACATCATTAAATTCCTCCACGCCAAAATTGAACCACCTGTGAGCAGTTTTGGGCCACGTATCTGAGGAAGGATGTGCTGGCCTGGGAGAGGGCCCAGCAGAGGTTTACGAGAACGATCCCAGGAATGAGTGGGTTAACTTATGATAAGCGTTTGACGGCACTGGGCCTGTACTCGCTGGAGGATGAGTGGGGGACCTAATTGAAACTTACCAAATAGTGAAAGGCCTGGATAGAGTGGATGAAGAGAGGATGTTTTCACCAGTGGGAGAGTCTAGAAACTCAGAATTAAAGGATGTACCTTTAGAAAGGAGGTGAGGAGGAATTTCTTTAGTCAGAGGGTGGTGAATCTGTGGAATTCATTGCCACAGATGGCTGTGGAGGCCAAGCCAATAGATATTTTTTAGGCGGAGATTCTTGATTAGTATGGGTGTCGGGGGTTATGGGTAGAAGGAAGGAGAATGAGGTTGAGAGGGAAAGATGGATCAGCCACGATTGAATGGCGGAGTAGACCTGATGAGCCAAATGGCCTAATTCTGAATCTTATAAACCCAAGGCTACACGGATAGGACAGGTTTGGAGGGATATGGACCAAGCGCAGTCAGGTGGGACTAGTGTAGCTGGGACATTGTTGGCAGGTGTGGGCAAGTTGGGCAGAAGGACCTGTTTACACACTGTATCACTCTATGGGTCAGCAATCCACGTTGGAGTGAGCAATGACACACATTTTTCGTTTCAAAGTGTTTCACTTGCCTCGTCCAAACTCTTCTGTTCGCAGGGAAAGGAAAAGGTGAATCCGAGCGGGAGGCGGGCCCCCTTCATGCCCATGTAGTCGAGGAAGTCCGAGATGCAATGGACAATGTGGTCAAAGAGCTGGAAATGAGAAGAAACAATCACACACAGAAACATAGACAATAGGTGCAGGCCCTTCAAACCAGTAACGCCATTCAATATAATCTTGGCTGAATCAGTACCCTGTTCCTGCTTTCTCCCCATATCCCATAATTCTGTTAGCCCTAAGAGCTAAATCTAACTCTCTCTTGAAAACATCCAGTGAATTGGCCTCCACTGCCTTCTGTGGCAGGTAATTCCACAGATTCACAACTCACTGGGTTAAAAAGTTTTTCCTCATCTCAGTCCTAAATGGCCGACCCCTTGTTCTTAAACTGTGACCCCTGGTTCTGGACTCCCCCAACGGTTAATATCAGTAGATGCTCAGCACACATTCAGCATGATACCCCTCCAGACACTTCTTTTAGTTTAAACCGGCATCTGCAGTTCCTTCCTCGAGTTTAGTTTTAGTTTAGTTTAGAGATACAGCGTGGAAACGGGCCCTTCGGCCCACCGAGCCCATGCCGACATCGATCGCCGCACACATTAACACTACTCTACACACACTGGGGACAATTTTACATTCGTACCAAGCCAATTAACCTACAATCCTGTACGTCTTTGATGTTGTGGGAGGAAACTGGAGCTCCTGGAGGAAACCTACGCAGGTCACGGGGAGAACGTACAAACTCCGTACAGACACGCACCCGTAGTCAGGATCGAACCCGGGTCCCTGCCGCTGTAAGGCAGCAACTCTACCGCTGCACCACTGTGCCGTCCGTTTTCCCAAGCGGCTTGGGTTTATTTTTGAGATTAAGTAAGAACAACATTTAATTCATTTATTGGTAGAGATCGGGTTGATGCAGAGAGTCTTTCACCCAGAGTAGGGGAATCGAGAACTAGAGGACATAGGTTTAAGGTGAGTGATGGGGAAGATTTAATAGGAACCCGAGGGGCAACTTTTTTTACACAAAGGGTGATGGGTGAATGGAACGAGTGGCCGGAGGAGGTAGTTGAGGCAGGTGCTATCAAGATATTTAAAAACCATTTAGATAGGTATACGGATAGGACAGGTTTAGAGGGATAAGGGCCAAACGCAGGCAGGTGGGACTAGTGTAGATGGGTCATGTTGGTCAGCGTGGGCAAATCGGGCCAAAGGGCCAGTTTTCACGCTGTTTGACTCGATGACCCGGGTTCGATCCCGACCTCGGTTGCCATCTGCGTGGAGTTTGCACGTTTCCCCTGTGACTGCGTGGGATTCCTCCGGTTGCTCCAGTTTCCTCCCCACATCCCAAAGACGTGCGGGTTTTGTAGGTTAATAGGCCTCTGGAAGATAAGCCCCTTGGTGTGTGGGGAGTGGATGAGAAAGTAGGATAGCACATAGAACTAGTGTGGACGGGTGATCGATAGTCGGCGTGGACTCGGTCGGCTGAAGGGCCTGTTTCTACGCTGTATCTCTAAAGTAAACAAAACTGTTTGGTCAGATCCTGCTGAGGGAGCGGTTTTGTGTTTCAGCTAATGGGATATTAATCTGGAATCTAAACACAGGATCACTCAATGGAGGCAGTTTAGGCTGAATGATGTTTACATTTTGATATGGGGCCAGTTACAGGCACCAGGAGCTCCCTGCTGTTTATCAGGCTGATGAAGGCCGACTGTTCTTTGTTCAAAGCTCGACACATGCCAATACCTTTAGACTTTAGAGAGACAACACGGATCTTTAACCCACCGAGTCCGCGCCGACCAGCGATCACCCTGCACACGAGCACCATCCCACACGCCAGGGACAATCTTACAAGTTTACTGTTCACGGGGAGAACGTACTAACCCCATACAGGCAGCATCCGTAGTCGGGATCGAACCTGGGTCTCTGGAGCTGTGAGGCAGCAACTCTACCGCTGCGCCACCCTGCCGCCCTCATACCTCGTTGGTCGGCGCGGACACGTTGGGCCGAGGGGCCTGTTTCCCCGCTGGATCTCTAAACGAAACCAACTTTCAGGCAACTGATTTACCGAGATGGCGGCTTACCTCTTCCCCCGTGCCTTGCATGACCTCCAGAGGGATGGCGTAGATCTTGTTGTGCATCTCCACTGATCGCCTTTTGCCGCTGCGGATTTTCACGAGCAGAACACGGAAGTTGGTCCCTCCGAGATCAAGAGCCACAAAGTCTCCATTTTCTGTGAATAAATTATAAAGCAATTTAACAACCCGTTATTGTTGCTGCTTGGTTTATGTCCACGTGTGATTTTTGTTTGGAAAGGCATCCTATCGCATCCTGGTTTGGGAACACGGGCTGCAAGGGGGCGCAGTGGTAGAGTTGCCGCCTTACAGCCCCAGAGATGCTGACTACGGGCGCTGTCTGTACGGAGTTTGTACGTTCCCCCCATGACTGCGTGGGTTTTCCCTGGGGGCTCCGGTTTCCTCCCGCACTCCAAAGACGCACAGATTTGTAGGTTAATTTGGCTTTGGTAAAATATTTGACTTTTGCAGAAATGTTACTGCCTTACAGCGCCAGAGACATGGGTTTGATCCTGACTACGGGAGCTGCCTTACGGAGTTTGTACGTTCTTCCCGGGTCTCTTCCCACAGTCCAAAGATGTGCAGGCTTGTAGGTTAATGGCTTCTCGAAATTGTTCCTAGTGTGTAGAATAATGCTAGTGTCAGGGGATCGCTGGTCGGCACAGACTCGGTGGGCCGAAGGGCCTCTTTTTCCACGCTGTATCTCTAAACTAAACTAACACCAGAACGTCTGGAACAGAATCTAATACTAACAAGCACTTGTTTAACTATAACATAGAAGCGGGGCTGAGGACAATGTCCAGAGTTTGTCCCATCCTTCATTGTTTCTGCTACCCCTCACTTTGTAGTAGTGTAGGATAGTTTAGTTTAGAGATACAGCATGGAAACAGGCCCTTCGGCCCACCGACCAGCGATCCCTGCACATTAACACTATCCTATACACGTAAGGAACAATTTACACATACACCAGGCCAATTAACCTACAAACCTCTTAGGAGTGTGGGAGGAAACTGAAGATCTTGGAGAGAACCAACGCGGTCACGGGGAGAACGTGCAAACTCCGTACGGACAACACCGGTAGTCGGGATCGAACCCGGGTCTCTGGCATTGAGGCAGCAACTCGATCGCCGCGCCACCGTGCCCCCCTTAGTGTTATAAACAATAGACAATAGGTGCAGGAGTAGGCCCTTTGGCCCTTCAAGCCAGCACCGCCATTCAATGTGATCATGGCTGATCATCCCCAATCAGTACCCCGTTCCTGCCTTCTCCCCATATCCCCTGACTCCGCTATTTTTAAGAGCCCTATCTAGCTCTCTCTTGCAAGCATCCAGAGAACCTGCCTCCACCGCCCTCTGAGGCAGAGAATTCCACAGACTCACCACTCTCTGTTGATGTCAGTGTGCGGGGATCGTTGGTCGGTGCGGACTCAATGGGCCGAAGGGCCTGTTTCCGCGCTAAAGTCTAAAGTAAATGTCTGTGTGTAACTGGGTACCTGTTCTGTCTGAGGCACTGCAGACTCAGTGGGCCGAAGGGCCTGTTTCCGAGTTCAAGTCTAAAGTTTGTGTGTATCGGGGCACCTGTTCCGTCTGGGGCACTGCGGACTCAGTGGGCCGAAGGGCCTGTTTCCGGGTTAAAGTCTGAAGCAAAGTTTGTGTGTGTCGGGGTACCTGTTCCGTCTGGGGTGTTGCGGACGAAGGTGGGCAGCATTTTCACCGTGGCCGCCTCGTGGGTTTTCTTCTGCAGCCCCATCTCCATCTCCTTCCTCAACCTCCCCTTCACCTCGAACAGCTGCTCTCGGGTGAGGGTGAAGGTGGCGAGCGTCTTGTCCATCTCCTTGCGCTGCGAGACCAGCCTCTCGGCCACCGCCGTCACCATGGCGGCCCCCTTGCCGCTGCCGCTCTCCGAGAGCAGGAACCGCACCTCGCAGTCAGGCACCAGGCGCCGCACCGTCTTCTGGAACCGCCGAGCAAACCTGCAAAAGAGACGCCACACAAAATGGCGGTCGGTGTTGCCTTTTGGTCGCGAGAAGGCCCCTCCCCCCCCCCCCCCAGCGAGGGTCCCTCTACGCAGGGATTCTCCCGCCTCTACATCGGGGACCTGGGGGTGGAGGGCACTGCGCCAAGGAGTCCCGTGCATTCTGTTTCTCTCGCGGTTCACAGACTCGCCAGCCGCCTGCCATTTTTGCGGGCTGGACGAGCCTGTGTTCCACGTCCACATGGAGCGTGTGAGGTTGCAGCCCCTGTTCCAATGTCTAAAGAGGCTGCTCCTTGCCTTCTGGCTGCATTTCACACCCACCACCCCCATCTTTGGACACCCTGTGCGGAGGGGAGAGGGTAGGGGCAGAAGATGTCCTGGTCCGATTACTCCTAGGCCTGGCCAAGCTGGACATCCGCGAGTCACGGCGCCAGGCGAGCAGGTTTGTAGGTTGATTGGTTTGGTAAAATGATAAATTGTCCCCAGTGTGTTAGTGTGCGTGGATCGCTGGTCAGCACGGACTCGGCAGGCCAAAGGGCCTGTTTCCGTACTTTATCTCTAAATGAAACCACACTAAAAAGACGGGGTTAGTCTATTAAAAAAGACCGTTAACGGTTTGGGAACAGTTTGCTAAACCACAGTGGCGAAGATCAGCTCGTGAACTCAAGGTTACAACTGATAGGACCTTGGACAGAACTGCGAACAATGGTCCCTTCATAGTGAGCAGTACTCGATACATCCCAATCACCCTGTGTAGATAAGGAGCCCTGTTTATCAGCAGTGTGTTCTGTGTGAAAGTCGGTCATTCAATGTCCAGTGCCTTTTGTCTGCTAGTCATTTTTAGCCTTCGGTCTTTTAGTTGAACTCCATAGTTTCTTTGTTGTCGGAAGGCTGGTTTAGACCGAAGATCAGACACAAAATGCTGGGGTAACTCAGCGGGAAAGGACACAGCGGTAACTCTGGATAGAATTCCTCGTATCCACTCCTTCCATCCCAGAGAAGCTGCCTGTCCCGCTGGGTTACACCAGTATTTTGTGTCTCTCCGTGGTTTCTTTGCTTAGTTAGCTATGGTATGTCCAGGGTACACAAAAAATGCTGGAGAAACTCAGCGGGTGCAGCAGCATCTATGGAGCGAAGGAAATAGGCAACGTTTCGGGACGAAACGTTGCCTATTTCCTTCGCTCCATAGATGCTGCTGCACCCGCTGAGTTTCTCCAGCATTTTTGCCTACCTTCGATTTTCCAGCATCAGCAGTTCCTTTTTAAACACATATGGTATGTCCAGTTTTTTTTAAAGTTTAGTTTAGAGATTCAGCGCGGAAACAGGCCCATCGGCCCACCGAATCCGCGCCGACCAGCGATCCCCGCACACTAACACCATCCTACACGCACTGGCAACAGTTTACAAATTTACCAAGCCAAGCCAAGTCAACAAAATAGAGAGAGTACAGAGGAGATTTACTAGAATGTTGCCTGGGTTTCAGCAACTAAGTTACAGAGAAAGGTTGAACAAGTTAGGGCTTTATTCTTTGGAGCGCAGAAGGTTAAGGGGGGACTTGATAGAGGTTTTTAAAATGATGAGAGGGATAGACAGAGTTGACGTGGAAAAGCTTTTCCCACTGAGAGTAGGGAAGATTCAAACAAGGGGACAGGACTTGAGAATTAAGGGACTGAAGTTTGGGGGTAACATGAGGGGGAACTTCTTTACGCAGAGAGTGGTAGCTGTGTGGAATGAGCTTCCAGTGAAGGTGGTGGAGGCAGGTTCGTTTTTATCATTTAAAAATAAATTGGATAGTTATATGGATGGGAAAGGAATGGAGGGTTATGGTCTGAGCGCAGGTATATGGGACTAGGGGAGATTATGTGTTCGGCACGGACTAGAAGGGTCGAGATGGCCTGTTTCCGTGCTGTAATTGTTATATGGTTATATTATATGGTTAATTGCTCCCACACGCCAAAGTCATGCAGGTTTGTAAGTCGCTTGGCTGCTGTGAACTGTCCCCAATTGGTAGGATATTGCTCGTGTATGAGGTGATCGCTGGCCGGCGCGGACTCGGTGGGCCGAAGGGCCTGTTTTCACGCTGAATCTCTAAAGTAAATGATAAAGCGTGCCTGGAACATGCTGCCAGGGATTGCGATGGAGGCAGATACAACAGTGGCGTTTAAGAGGCTTTTGGACAGGCACGGCTATGCAGGGAATGGAGGCATATGGATCACATGCATGCGGAGGAGATCCATTTAATTTGTCATCATGTCCAGCACGCGCATTGTGGGCCGAAGGCCTGTGTCGTTTAGTTTAGAGTTACAGCAC
Organism: Amblyraja radiata; assembly: GCF_010909765.2. Lineage (NCBI taxonomy): Eukaryota > Metazoa > Chordata > Chondrichthyes > Rajiformes > Rajidae > Amblyraja > Amblyraja radiata. The sequence continues at coordinate 49,605,240 of NC_045970.1, read as the reverse complement.
GGAAACAGGCCCTTCGGCCCACCGAGCCCGCGCCGACCAGCGATCCCCCCTGCACAGTAACACCACCCTACACACACTGGGGGCAATTTTACATTTATGTCAAGCCAATTAACCTACGAACCTGTACGGGTTTCGAGTGTGGGAGAAAACCGAAGGTTTCGGAGAAAACCCACTCCGTACAGACAAGCGCCCGTAGTCAGGATCGAACCCGGGTCTCTGGTGCTGTAAGGCAGCAACTCTACCGCTGCGGGATCTAGGAATAACTGTGCATAGTTCCCTGAAGGTGGAATCTCATGTCGATAGGGTGGTAAAGAAAGCTTTTGGTATGCTAGCCTTTATAAATCAGAGCATAGAGTATAGAAGTTGGGATGTAATGTTAAAATTGTACAAGGCATTGGTGAGACCAATTCTGGAGTATGGTGTACAATTTTGGTCGCCCAATTATAGGAAGGATGTCAACAAAATAGAGAGAGTACAGAGGAGATTTACTTGAATGTTGCCTGGGTTTCAGCAACTAGGTTACAGAGAAAGGTTGAATAAGTTAGGTCTTTATTCTTTGGAGCGCAGAAGGTTAAGGGGGGACTTGATAGAGGTCTTTAAAATGATGAGAGGGATAGACAGAGTTGAGGTGGATAAGCTTTTCCCATTGAGAGTAGGGAAGATTCAAACAAGAGGACATGACTTCAGAATTAAGGGACAGAAGTTTAGGGGTAACATGAGGGGGAACTTCTTTACTCAGAGAGTGGTAGCTGTGTGGAATGAGCTTCCAGTGGAAGTGGTGGAGGCAGGTTCGATTTTATCATTTAAAAATAAATTGGATAGGTATATGGATGGGAAAGGAATGGAGGGTTATGGTCTGAGTGCAGGTAGATGGGACCAGGGGAGAATAAGTGTTTCCTGTTTCCGTGCTGTAATAGTTATATGGTTATATGGTTAACTTGCTGTCTATTGCACTGCACCTGTGCTGCACTGTTCCTGGGAAGCTATAAACACACGACCCACTGAGGAGGAAGTAGTCAATGGAAAGCCTCGAGCTGGCTCTTGGCTAATCGATAACGGTTCAATGGACGGACGCACAAAATGGATTAGTTCTGGCATTTATGGAGCAACAACCGCCCTGGTTATACAACCGCGCAGCCTGTTTTATTGACCCAGATAACAGCCTATTTAGAAAATGGAGGAACCAAAATGAATGACAGAAATTACAGCAACATCTCCCAATAAAAGGGTAATTTGACCAGAACTAGTGTGCGCGCGTGGTGAGTGCAGGCTAGTTAAACAAACATGATGTGCGTGGAGTCCACCTCAGCCACCTGCGATAATGCAGTCACCTGACTCGGGTGAGAGTGAAACTGGAATTTCGAAGGATGAGAGGGTATCTTATAGAAACATGTAAAATTCTTAAGGTAATAATAATATAATAATAATGAACTTTATTTATAAAGCGCTTTAAACAACCGCAGTTGACACAAAGTGCTGTACATGAGAACTCATGGACAAAAAGTTATTACAAACCATTAAAAACCGTAAAACGAAGGACTAAAAACAGTAAAAATTAAAAGACATTAAAAGCACTAAGAACAGGAGCAATGTCTCAGCCAGTGTCGAAAGCCAGAGAATAAAAATGAGTTTTTAGGGAGGATTTGAAGATGGACAGTGAGGGGGCCTGTCTGATGTGCAACGGCAAGGTGTTCCAAAGTGCCGGAGCAGCAACAGAAAAGGCTCTATATCCCCTCTGAGCTTCCGCTTAGACCTCGGTACCTCAAGGTACACAAAAAAGCTGGAGAAACTCAGCGGGTGCAGCAGCATCTATGGAGCGAAGGAAATAGTTCATGCCCCCAGGATGCAGACTCCCCAAACGTTGCCTATTTCCTTCGCTCCATAGATGCTGCTGCACCCGCTGAGTTTCTCCAGCTTTTTTGTGTACCTTCGATTTTCCAGCATCTGCAGTTCCTTCTTAAAATTCTTAAGGGATTGTTCTAATCAAGTTCTATCAAGAATTTGTCCATCTCTGCCTTAAAATTATCTACTGACTTGGCCTCCGCAGATTAACTACCCTCTGACGAAAGAGGGTCGGTTCCCTTATCATGTGTCTCTACACGGCATCATTCCTTTATCATCTGTCTATAGACTGTAAATGGATCGATTGTAATCATGTATTGTCTTTCCGCTGACTGAGTAGCACGTAACAAAAAGTTTTTCACATGAGTAGTCCTTCTTCCCCGTGGCTATCAAAGTGTACAACTCCTCCCCCTTCTGTCGTGGGGTAGACTGAGACTGAGACTGACTCCCCCCCCTCCCTCCACAATACTTGCACACCCCCAATCCTTTCCACTCGCCACTTTAATTTCACATTTCATGTATTTTGTGTTTTTATGACTGTCGACAGATCAATCTCCCTCCTGGGATAAATAAAGTTCTATCGGAGAGTCACAGAGTGAAACAGTGTGGAAACAGTCTCTTCGGCCCAACTTGCCCACACCGACCAACATGTCCCAGCTACACTAGTCCCACCTGCCTGCGCTTGGCCCATATCCCTCTAAACCTGTATTCCATCCATATCACATCGTATCGTAGTTACTCCGGCATTTTGTGTCGATGTTTCGGGGTTGGAAGGGGAACGTGACGGTGGGAGCGGGGGGGGGGTAGACTTACTGCGGGTGCATCTTGTATAGGGACCCGTCCATTCCCACGGTGGTCCGGAGCCTCGGCACTCCTTTGTTGTGCCGCAGTTGTGTGAGGATGGCCCCCAGGGCGGCGGCGCTGAGGTTGGCCGAGCGGAAGGATACGATGGCGCAGACGTGCTGGACGGCGATGCAGTCCTCTTCCGACGGCTCCAGCCCCAGGCGGGTCAGGGTCTCGTCCGCCTTCGACAAACCCCCTTTGCTTCTGCAGCGGCAAAAAAAAAATCGACTTTAGAGTTACAGCGATAAGGAAAAACTTCTTCACCCGGAGAGCTGTGAATCTGTGGAATTCTCTGCCACAGAAGGCAGTGGAGGCCAATTCACTGGAGAGAATTTTCAAGAGAGAGTTAGATTTAGCTCTTCGGGCTAACGGAATCAATGGATATGGGGAGGAAGCAGGAATGGGATACTGATTTTGAATGATCATATTGAATGGCGGTGCTGGCTGGAGGGGCCGAATGGCCTGTTCCTGCGCCTATTTTCGATGAAAACAGCAGCTTTCATCGAACTATACTTAGTTTAGTTAGTCTGACTACACTCAGTCTGAAGAAGGGTCTCGACGTGAAACCAGACTGATTCCTGGGATGTCAGGACTTTCATATGAAGAAAGACTGGATAGACTCGGTTTGTACTCGCTAGAATTTAGGATTAAGGGGGGATCTTAAAGAAACTTTAAAAATTCTTGAGTGGTTGGACAGGATAGATGCAGGAAGATTGTTCCCGATGTTGGGGAAGTCCAGGACAAGGGGTCACAGTTTAAGGATAAGAGGGAAATCTTTTAGGACCGAGATGAGAAAAACATTTTTTACACAGAGTGGTGAATCTCTGGAACTCTTTGCCACAGAAGGTAGTTGAGGCCAGTTCATTGGCTATATTTAAGAGGGAGTTAGATGTGGCCCTTGTGGCTAAAGGGATCAGAGTGTATGGTGAGAAGGCAGGTACAGGATACTGAGTTGGATGATCAGCCATGATCATATTGAATGGCGGTGCAGGCTCGAAGGGCCGAATGGCCTACTCCTGCACCTATTTTCTATGTTTCTATGAAACGTCGCCCATTCCTTCCGTCCCAGAGAATGCTGCCTGTGCTGCTGAGTTATTCCAACTTTTTGTGTCTATCTCAGTTTATAGTTTTGTTAACTTTTCGAGACTCAGAGCGGAAACAGGCAGCCGCCCTCCCACCCTCCCCTCCAAGTTATCTGGATCTGTATCAGGATTTAGCCCACGTTGTTTCGGACAGAAACTGCGACCATGGTGGGGAGAGAGAGACCCTGCTGTGGATCTAATACCGTCGCATTAAAGCACTACTTACTTCTCAATGGCAGATACATGCTTCGTCTCCAGCTTGCCCTTGGTGAGGAGCTCTGGTGTGATGTTCCCTTCAAAGAGCAGCCCTTCCTTCGCCATCTTCACGAGAATGAGCCTCACGAGCTCCCCCATGTACATCCCACTGATCAGCTTCTCAAACCTGCAAGAAGTGCACATCGACTATGAGTGGTAAAGAAGGGCTTGTGGTGGGGCGTGCTTTCATCGGCCGGGGGCCATTGAGCTGAAGAGTCAGGCAGCTTTATAGGTTGCATTTGGAGTACGGCATGTAGCGCAGCTCGCCCCTTTGCAGGAAGGATGTGGCGGCTTTGGAGAGGGTGCAGAAGAGGTTTAGCAGAACGCCGGGTAGACATTAAATGCTGGAGTAACTCAGCGAGTCGGGCAGCATCGCTGGAGAGAAGGAATGGGTGATGTTTTGGGTCGACGCCCTCCTTCAGACTGAGAATCGGGGGAGAGGGAGACACGGAGATAAGGAAGGGCAAGGTGTGAAAATGAAACATCAAAGGAGGTGCAGTTCAAGGAATAGATCATTGTTAGCTAAGGGAAGAATGACATCGAAGCAGGCAGAGAACAAAATAAAATCAGGGGGGACAGTCAGGCAGGTCGTACAACTGGGAAACGGGAGGGATGGCCAGAGGGAAAGCGAGGGTGACTGGAAGATAGAGAAGTCAATATTCAGGAGATAGACACAAAAAGCTGGAGTAACTCAGCGGGACAGTCAGCAACTCTGGAGAGAAGGGATGGGCGACGTTTCCGGGCCGAGACCCTTCTTCGGACTGAGAGTCGGGGGAGAGGGAGACACGGAGATAAGGAAGGGCAAGGTGTGAAAATGAGAAAATCAAGAGGGGAATGTAGAATAGATCATTGTTGGCCAGGAGAAGCAAACCGAGACAACATTAGATCAGGGGGACAGTCAGACTGGTCGGAGAACCAGGAAGGGGGAGGAATGGAGAGAGAGAGAGAGGGAAAGCAAGGGCTACTTGTAGTTAGAGAAGTCAATGTTCATACCGCTGGGGTGTAAGCTGCGCAAGAGAAATATGAGCTGGGCCTCACTCTGATGGTGGGGGAGGCCCAGGACAGAAAGGTCAGTGTGGGAATGGGATGGGGGGAGGGGGGAAGGGGGAATGGGGAGGGGGGAATGGGGAGGGGAGTGGGGAGGGGGGAATGGGGAGGGGGAGGGGGAAATGTTGCCTGGGTTTCAACAACTAAGTTACAGAGATAGGTTGAATAAGTTAGGTCTTTATTCTCTGGAGCGCAGAAGGTTAAGGGGGGACTTGATAGAGGTCTTTAAAATGATGAGAGGGATAGACAGAGTTGATGTGGACAAGCTTTTCCCTTTGAGAATAGGGAAGATTCAAACAAGAGGACATGACTTCAGAATTAAGGGACAGAAGTTTAGGGGTAACATGAGGGGGAACTTCTTTACTCAGAGAGTGGTAGCGGGGTGGAATGAGCTTCCAGTGGAAGTGGTGGCGGCAGGTTCGTTGGTATCATTTAAGAATAAATTGGATAGGCATATGGATGAGAAGGGAATGGAGGGTTGTGGTATGAGTGCAGGCAGGTGGGACTAAGGGGAAAAAAAAATTGTTCGGCGCGGACTTGTAGGGCCGAGATGGCCTGTTTCCGTGCTGTAATTGTTATATGGTTATATGGGGAAGGAGGAGGGGGAGGGGAGGTGTTTGGCAACCGGGAAGGATCGGGGAGGTTGAGGCGGTGCCGCGCGGACGTACAGTTGTTTCCCCGGATTGAGGGAGCCGCGATCCAGCTCCCGGTCAAACTCGGTACGGATGTCCTCCAGCGACCCGTCGTCACCAAACGCCCCCCACTCGGTGTTAATGCACATCCTCCCCTCGTCCCCTTCCACCAAGTCAATGTGCCGCAGCTCCTCCATGTAGCAAGCGTTCGTCCCCGTGCCTGGGGTGCGGGGGTGAAGGACACACACGTCACCAGGTCAGAAGTGACAGCAGCAGAATCGGGCCGTTCGGCCCATCAAGTCCACACCGCACATTCAATCTCGGCTGATCTATCTCTCCCTCCTAACCCCACTCTCCTGCCTTCTCCCCCATTACCCCCCGACACCTGTATTGGGATGGGCACAAAATGCTGGAGTGATTCCTGATAGGAGCAGAATCCGGCCCACCAAGTCTACACCGCCATTCAATCACGGCTGATCTATCTCTCCCTCCCAACCCCATTCTCCTGCCTTCTCCCCCATAACCTCTGACACCCAGAGTGATCAAGAATCTATCTATCTCTGCCTTAATTATGTCCACTGACTTGGCCTCCACAGCCTTCTGTGGCAATGAATTCCACAGATTCACCACCCTCTGACTAAAGAATCTATCTGTTGTAGTTTGTTTAGTAATGCCAAATGGAAACAGTCCCTTCAGCCCACAGAGTCCGTGCTGACACACTAAGATCCTAAGGTCATTAGTGATAGGTATAGAATCAGGCCATTCGGCCCATCGTCTACTCCACCATTCAATCCTGGCTGATCTATCTTTCCCTCCCAACCCCATTCTCATGCCTTCTCCCCATAACCCCTGACACACCCACACTAAACAAGAATCTATCTATCTCTGCCTTAAATATGTCCACTGACTTGGCCTCCACAGCCTTCTGTGGCAAAGAATTCCACAGATTCACCACCCTCTGACTAAAGAGATTTCTCCTCGTCTCCTTCCTAAAAGAATGTCCTTTAATTCTGAGGCTATGACCTCTTGTCCTAGACTCTCCCACTAGTGGAAACATCCACCCCACATCCATTTTATCCAAGCCTTTCACTATTTTGTACGTTTCGATGAGGGCGCCCCTCATTCTTCTAAACTCCAGCGAGTACAGGCCCGGTGCCGACAAACGCTCTTCCACAGCTCCACGGCCCAGTCACAGACATCTTCAAGTTATACATACAGCACAGTTATAGGAGAGGAATTAGGCCATTCGGCCCATCAAGCCTACCCCGCCATTCAATCATGGTTGAACTATCTCTCCCTCTCAACACCAACGGAATGTTACACACATCCAGTAGTGAATTCACACTCAGGGACCCCAGTGGGATGGTGCACCCACCCCAATGGTGAGTTCACTCTCAAGGAGCATGGTGGGAATGCGCACACTCTCTAGTAGTGAGTATAAAGATGCACATGACTAGTAGTGAGTTCACACTCAGGGTCCCAGTGGCATAGTGCATGCACCTAGTAGTGAGTTCACACTCAGGTTTCCCATCGGGGTGATACAGCTAGTAATGTGTTCACACTCAGGGTTCCCAGTGGCATGGCGCATCTATAGTCATGAGTTCACACTCAGGGTTCCCATCGGGGTGACATGCGCTATAGTAGTGAGTTCACACTCAGGGTTCCCAATGGCATGGTGCACGCACTATAGTAGTGAGTTCACACTCGGTCAACCAGTGGCATGACACATGCTATAGTAGTGAGTTCACACTCAGGGTCACCAGTGGCATGGCACACACACATACTGTAGTAGTGAGTTCACACTCAGGGTTCCTAGTGGCATGGTGCACACACTATAGTAGTGAGTTCACACTTGGGCTACCAGTGGCATGACACACACTAGAGTAGTGAGTTCACACTTAGGGTTCCCAGTGACATGGTACACACACACAATGGTAGTGAGTTCACACTCAGGGTTCCCAGTGACATGGCAGTACTTCGGCTCAGTAGTAGAGACAATAATGATGATTTTAAAAACATTTTTACCAATGATAAGGCCGACTTCGCAGCGCTGGTCGTCAAACCCACAGGTCATCATGGCGCCCACTGTGTCGTTCACCACGGCCATGATGTCCACGTCATACTCCTTGGGGGGAGAAAGGGAAGAGAAAAGTATTTCTCAGCCATCAGCCATTTCCTGAGCAGCACAAACATGGCAAAATAGGTGCAGGAGTAGGCCATTCGGCCCTTCGAGCCAGCACCGTCTTTCACTATGATCATGGCTGATCATCCAGAATCAGTTCCCCGTTCCTGCTTTTTCACCGTATCCCTCGATTCTGTTAGCCGGAAGAGCTAAATCTAACTCTCTGTTGAAAACATCCAGTGAATTGGTCTCCACTGCCTTCTGTGGCAGAGAATCCCGCAGATTCACAACTCTCTGGGTGAAAAAGTTTTTCCTCATAGTATGGATGTCAGGGGTTATGGGGAGAGGGCAGGAAAATGGGGTTGAGAGGGAAGGATATATCAGCCATGATCGAAGAGACTTGATGGGCCTTATTTTAGTTTCGTTTAGAGATACAGCACGGAAACAGGCCCTTCGGCCCATCGGCAAATTAACACTACCCCCACGCACCCACGAGGGACAATTTTACATTTATAACCAAGTCAATTAACCGACAAACCTAGAGAGATAGAGATAGATATATATATATAGAGAGATAAAATAGAGATAGACAGATATAGAAATAGAGATAGTGAGAGAGAGAGATAGAGAGATAGAGAGAGATAGAGAGAAATAGAAAGATAGATATATATATCGAGATATATAGAGAAATAGAGATAGAAATAAATATATATATATATATATATAGAGAGAGAGAGAGAGAGAGAGTGAGAGAGGGAGAGATAGAGAGAGAGAGAGAGAGAGAGTGTTTTATTTTTCAGAGTTTTATCCCATGTGGTTTTCTAGTGTGCCTTTGCACTGTGTTGTCGATGATGTAGATTAATGAGGATCAGGACTGGTGTTGGATGCAGTGGGGAAGGAGACAGCCGCACTCCCACCACAGGGGGGAGCTCTGCCGAGAGAAGGCACTCATTCACTTAAGCCCCGATAGTGCTTCTAATATTTTATTTTCCACTAGTTCAGCTTGCACTACAATTCCGCACCATTTTGCTGATGAGTTTAGTTTATAGATACGGTGTGGAATAGGCCCTTCAGCCCACCGAGTCCGGGCCGACTAGCGATCACCGGTATACTCGTTCTATCCCACACTGGGGGCAATTAACAGGACCTTTTTCTTCTTCTTGCGTATGGCGTGCACAGCCTAAAGTTGCAGGACAACTTGTTCCATTTGATCTTTTTTTGATTGTGCACGCCGGGTTGATTGCATTCGTCGAAACGGGGCGGACCACGTGAAGGTTGCAAACAGGAGCCAATTAACCTACAAAACTGCACGTCTTTGCAGTGTGGGAGGAGACCGGAGCACCCGGAGAAAACCCACGCAGGTCACGGGGGAGAACGTACAAATCCCGTTTGAACCCGGGTCTCTGGCGCTCGCTGTGATGCGGCAACTCTACCGCTGCGCCACTGTGACGTTGAAAGTAAGAAAGAAGGAAGGGTTGACTAATACCACGCAGTGGTAAACACACCGCTTTCTTGTCGATGGCCTTGCGTAGGAGCTTTACCACGTCTGATCCCTCCACTCCGCTTGCCTTGAAACCTTTCGTCCACGTGATCAGAATGCTCTAAAATACAGAAGCATAAACAGTTCCATTAAAGAGTCGCGCAGAAGAGTAACTTATCTGGTCAGGAGGAAACCGGAGCACCCGGAGAAAACCCACGCAGGTCACGGGAAGAACGTGCAAAACTCCGTACGGACAGCACCCCGTGTTCAGGATCGACCCCGGGTCTCTGGCGCTGTGAGGCAGCAGCTCTACCCGCTGCGCCACCGTGCCGATCTACTAATAATAGGCAGCACGGCGGTGCAGCGACGGAGCTGCTGCCTATCAGCGCCAGAGACCCGGGTTCGATCCTGTCCACGGGTGCTTGTCTATGTTGTGTTCGAGGGCTTCATTTCTAGACAGAGCCCTCTAGTGGTGACTCCAGGACACAACAGTCTGTACGTTCTCCCCGTGACCTGCGTGGGTTTTCTCCCGAGATCTTCGGTTTCCTCCCACACTCCAAAGACGTACAGGCTTGTAGGTTACTTGGCTTGGTACAAATGCGAAAAAAGTCCCCAGTGTGTGCAGGATAGTGTTAATGTGCGGGGATCGCTGGTCGGTGCGGACCCGCTGGGCCGAAGGGCCTGTAGCTCCAAAGTAAACTCAATTTTCTTAAATTTTAAATAAGCAAATGAAGCCGCTCTTGGTCCTAATATAACATGGTAGTGTTGGCATCGTTGATGCCCTTTGTCTGGATGGGGCTACGAGCCAAGGGATTGCAATATCAAAACGACAACAGGCACAGTGGTCCCAGGTCCAACTATCTGTCAATTACCAGGTGCCCCTGAGTACGCCATCGAACATTTTGCACAATAATTCCATGAATGAGTGGGTTGTAAACAGGGATGTCGTGCTGAGGCTCCATAAGGCGCTGGTCAGGCCGCATTTGGAGGACTGTGAGCAGATTTGGTCTCCAAATCTGAGGAAGGACATTATAGCCATAGAGGGAGTGCAGAGAAGGTTCACCAGACTGATTCCTGGGATGTCAGGATTTCATATGAAGAAAGACTGGATAGACTTGGCTTGTACTCGCTAGAATTTAGGAGATTGAGGGGGGATCTTATAGAAACGTACAAAATTCTTATGAGGTTGGACAGGCTAGATGCAGGAAGATTGTTCCCGATGTTGGGGAAGTCCAGGACAAGGGGTCACAGCTTAAGGATAAAGGGGAAATCCTTTAGGACCGAGATGAGAAGAAACTTTTTCACACAGAGAGTGGTGAATCTCTGGAACTCTCTGCCACAGAGGGTATTTGAGGCCAGTTCATTGGCTATATTTAAGAGGGAGTTAGATGTGGCCCTTGTGGCTAAAGGGATCAGGGGGTATGGAGAGAAGGCAGGTACGGGATACTGAGTTGGATGATCAGCCATGATCATATTGAATGGCGGTGCAGGCTCGAAGGGCTGAATGGCCTACTCCTGCACCTATTTTCTATGTATCTATGTATCTATGTGCTGGCTCTGGAGAGGGCCCAGAGGAGGTTTACGAGAATGATTCCAGGAATGAGCAGGTTAGCATATGATGAGCGTTTGGTCCTCTACTCGCTGGAGTTTAGAAGGTCGAGGGGGGGACCTCGTTGAAACTTACAGAATAATGAAAGGCATAGATAGAGTGGATGTGGAGAGGATGTTTCCACTTGTGGGAGAGTCTAGGACCAGAGGTCATAGCCTCGGAATTAAAGGGCACTCTTTCAGAAAGCAGGTGAGGAGGAACTTCTTTAGTCAGAGGCTGGTGAATCTGTGGAACTCAATGCCACAGAGGGCTGTGGAGGCCAAGTCAGTGGATTTTTTTTTAACAGCAGAGATAGACAAATTCTTGGTTAGAGCGGGTGTCAAGGGAGAAAGCTGGAAAATAGGATTAGGAGGCAGGGACCAGCCATGATTGAATGGCGGAGTGGAATCGATGGGCTGATTGGCCTAATTCTACTCCTATAACTTGTGAATTTGGCTGGAGAAGAAATCAGATGGAGCTTGTATTCCTATTAACTGTTGTATTCCTATCAACGATGTCCGATACAACGAACAGTAAAGCACTCCCGTCACATTGGAAAGTCTACTCCTCAGGTATGGGGCCCAAATCTCTCTCCAGCGTTCAAAGAAACATAGAACATAGGTGCAGGAGTAGGCCATTCGGCCCTTCGAGCCAGCACCGCCATTCAGTGGTGTGTGTGGGGGGTGGTGTGGGGGGGGGGGTGGTGTGTGTGGGGTGTGTGGGGGGGGGTGGTGTGTGTGGGGTGGGGGGGGTGGGTGTGTGTGTGTGGGTGGGTGTGTGTGTGGGGGGGATGGTGTGGGGGGTGGTGTGTGGGAGGGGGTGGTGTGTGTGGGGGGGGAGGTGTGGGGGGGGTGGTTGTGTGTGGGGGGTGGTGTGTGGGGGGGGTGGTGTGTGGGGGGGGTGGTGTGTGGGGGGGATGGGTGTGGGGGGGGGTGGTGTGGGGGGGGGGGTGGTGTGTGGGGGGGGTGGGTGTGGGGTGGGTGGGTGGGCGGGGGTGGTGTGTGGGGGGGGTCTGTGTGGGGTGGGTGGTGGTGGGGGGGGGGTTGTGTGGGGGTGTGTTGGTGTGTGGGGGGGGTTGTGTGGGGGGGGTGGTGTGGGGGGGGTGGTGTGTGGGGGGGTTGTGTGGGGTGGGTGTGTGGGGGGGTTGTGGTGGGGGGGGGGTGTGTGTGGGGGGGGTGGTGTGTGGGGGGGTTGTGTGTGGGGGGGGTTGTGTGGGGGGGGTGTGTGGGGGGGGGTGGTGTGTGGGGGGTGGTGTGTGGGGGGTGGGGGGTGGGGGGGGTGGTGTGTGTGGGGGTGTGTGTGGGGGTGTGTGGGGGTGTGTGGGGGGGGGTGGTGGTGGTGGGGGGGGGTGGTGTGGGGTGGTGTGTGGGGGGGGTTGTGTGGGGGGGGTGGTGTGTGGGGGGGTTGTGTGGGGGGGTTGTGTGGGGGGGGTGTGTGGGGGCTGGTGTGTGGGGGGTGGGCTGGTGTGGGGGGGTGGTGTGTGGGGGGTGGGGTTGTGTGTGGGGGCTGGTGTGTGGGGGGAGGTGGTGTGGGGGGGGGTGTGTGGGGGGGGTGTGTGGGGGGGGTTGTGTGGGGGGGGGTGGTGTGTGGGGGGGTGGTTGTGTGGGGGGGGTGGTGTGGGGGGGGTGGTGTGTGGGGGGGTTGGTGTGTGGGGGGGGTGGTGTGTGGGGGGGGTGGTGTGTGGGGGTGGTGGTGTGTGGGGGGGGGTTGGGTTGGGGGGTAGGGGAGGGGGGGGGTGGTGTGTGGGGTTTTCGTGTGGGGGGGGGGTGTGTGGGGGGGGGTGTGTGGGGGGTGGGTGGTGTGTGGGGGGGTGTGTGGGGGGGTGGTGTGTGGGGGGGGTGTGTGGGGGGGGTGGTGTGTGGGGGGGGGTGTGGGGGGGGTGGTGTGTGGGGGGGGTTGTGTGGGGGGGGTGGTGTGTGGGGGGGGTTGTGGGGGGGGTGGTGTGTGGGGGGGGGTTGTGTGGGGGGGGGGGTGTGTGGGGGGGGGTGGGGGGGGTGTGGGGTGGGGGGTGTGTGGGGGGGGGGTGGGGGGGGGGGGGGGGGGGGTGGGGGGGGGGGTGAGTGTGGGGGGTGGTTAGTGTGTGGGGTGGTGAGTGTGTGGGGTGGGGTGGTGTGGGGGGGTGAGGGGGAAACCGCTTCGGTCGCCACCTCCATGGAGAGGCGACTTTTTCTAGGTCACCTCCCCCGTGGCCTAACAACAAGGATCGGCGCAACCTTTCCCGGAGACGCGCCCGGGGCTCCAGCGAGGGGAACAGCGTGGACTCTCGGCGTGGAGCGGGCGAGCCCTCACTGGGGCTCGCCAGAGGAGAGCGCTCCGTTTCGCTGTCCCGCGGCAGCCGGCAGCCTGAAGCCGCAGTCTGCAGAACTCAAGCTGGCGCAGCGTCCGCAGCCCGGGTTCCCTCGTGGGGGACCCGGGGGAAGAAGAAGCTTCCACCGCCGGCTCGCGGCCAACTTCTTCCGCGGGCCCGGCGTGGACTTACCATCACCCCTGGAGGGGGAGCTTTGACCGCCCTCCCTGCAGTCTGCGGTGCTTCGGGCTGCGGCACGGCGGGGACTTTAAATCTTCGACCGCCGGCCTGCGGCCTACACCATCCTGAAGCCGCGGTCTTCGGTGGGGAAAAGCCAACTATGGACTGGCTCTGGACTCTGGTCCCGACCACGGGGGGAAATGGAGGAGGACTGGACAAATGTTGTGCCTTCCAGCATCGCTGTGGTGGATGTTTGTGTTAAATTTATATTGTGTATTGTGTGTTCTTTCTCATTGTATCGCTGCTGACATATTCATTTCACTTGCACTTTATGTGCAATGTGACGAATAAACCCGTATTGTATTGTATTGTATCATTGGGTTAATTACCTAAGCTTTCATCAATCTACATTTGGTTTAGTTCAGTTTAGTTCAGAGATACAGCTTGGTCACAGGCCCTTCGGTCTTTCTAGTCCACGCCAGCCACCGATCACCCTGTACACCAGCACTATCCTTAACTCGAGGGACCATCGGCAATCTTTACCGAAGCCAATTAACCTACAAACCTGTGCGTCTTTGGAGTGTGGGAGGAATCTGGAGCACCCGGGAGAACTCCGCACAGACAGCACCCTTAGTCGGGTCTCTTTATGACCAATTGAAGGATGCAGCGTGGAAACAGGCCCTTCGGCCACCGAGTCCACACCGAACACCCATTCCCACTTGTTCTGAAGAAAGGTCCCGACTCGAAACGTCACCCGTCCTTTTTCCCCAGAGATGCTGGCTGACCCGCTGAGATACTCCAGCACTTTGTGTCTATCTTGGGTATATACACCAGCATCTGCAGCTCCTTTCCACACACCCACCCGTTCTACGTTATCCCCACTTCCTCATCCTCTCCCTGCACATTCGCAACAATTTAACAGAGGCCAATAAACCTACAAACCATTGGGATGTGGGAGGAACCGACACACAGGCAGCTCCCGATGTCAGGATCGAACCCGGGTCACCGGCGCTCTACCAGCTGTGTCGCCCTTCCTTACGTCATAGGGAATAGGAGTAGAATTAGACCATTCGGCCCATCAAATCTACTCCGCCATTCAATCATGGCTGATCTATCTCTCCCTCCTAACCCCATTCTCCTGCCTTCTCCCCATAACCTCTGAAACCCGCACCAATCAAGAATCTATCTATCTCTGCCTTAAAAATATCCACTGACTTGGCCTCCACAGCCTTCTATGGCAAGGAATTCCACAGATTCACCACACTCTTACTAAAGAAATTCCTCCTCGTCTCCTTCCTAAAGGAACGTCCTTGAACTCTGAAGCTCTGACCTCTAGTCCTGGACTTTCCCACTAGTGGAATCATCCTCTCCACATCCACCCTATCCATAAGCCTTTCATTATTCGGTACGTTTCAATGAGGTCCTTCTAAACTCCAGCGAGTTGGAGTGCTGTCAAACGCCTCACAGCCTCCCCCCCCCCCTCCCCCGAGCTAAGGTGGGCTGGGTTGACACTCACCTCGTCCACTTTGCTTTGCCTGCAGGGAAAGGAGAAGGTGAAGCCGAGGGGAAGTTTCTTGTCTTTGATTTCCTGCTTCTCCATGAAGTCGCCCAGGCATTCAGCAACGTGTTCAAAAAGCTGCAAGGATAAGACGTTAGACGCAGGGGTTACTCTGCTGACCGGTTTGCTCGCAACAAAAGCTTTTCACTGTACCTCGGTACGCATGACAAAAAACTCGACTGAACTGTAGAAAAAAATCTCCCTCCCTTCTTATGCATTTTGGTTAAGAAAGAATCTTGTCCACGTCCACGTTGTGGGTTGAGACCCTTCTTCAGACCCGACAATGTTAAAACCCTGAAGACAGACGCAAAATGCTCGAGTAATTCAGCGGGACAGGCAGCATCTCTGGAGAGAAGGAATGGGTGACGTTTCGGGTCGAGACCCTTCTTCAGACCCGAAAGGTGTCCCATTCCTTCCACTAACCCTGCCTAACCGCTCCCTATAGGTCAGGAACTCTAGTCTTGGCAAAACCCTCGTCAATCTTCTCTCCACCCTTTCCAGTTTAAGGACATCATTGCTACGTTGAGGCAACTAGAACTACACTCAATACCCCAAGTGTGGTCTCATCAACATCTTGTCCCGAATATAACATGACTGTAGAAAACAGAGAACTGCAGATGCTGTTTTATACCAATGACAGACACCCAAGGGTCGAGACCCTTCTTCAGTCTGAAGAAGGCTTCCGACATGAAAGGACCCCCATCCTTTTTCTCCAGCGATGCTGCCCGACCCACTGAGTTACTCCAGCACTTTGTGCCTAACACTTATAACATGACAGTACATGGAACGCGATGCCGGAGTTTAGGCTGAAGAAAGGTCTCAACTCGAAACATCACCCATTCCTTTTCTCCAGAGATGCTGCCAGACCCGCTGAGTTACACCAGCCTAACGGCAGAATTGAGAGAGTAGACATACAGTTTAGAATTTGGGAATAGGCGGAAACAGGCCCATCGGCCCCACCGAGTCCGCGCCGACCATCGATCCCCCGCACATCTGGACCCGACACACAGTAGGGACAATTTTACATTCAAACCAAACCAATCGACCTACAGACCTGCACGTCTTTGGAGTGTGGGAGGAAACCGAAGATCTCGGAGAAAACCCACGCAGGTCATGTGGAGACCGTACAAACTCCATACAGACAAGCATCGGTAGTCAGGATCGAACCCGGGTCTCTGGCTCTGTGAGGCAGCAACTCTACCGCTGCGCCACCGTGCCGCCCACTTTAATTCCATCTGCCAATCTCTGCCCCACTTCTCTCATTGACCCAGATCAGATCATCAGATCCTCTCGCAAACTCCGATAGCAATCCTCACCGTCAGTTATACCGCCAATATTGGCGCCATCTGCAACGTTTTATTCTTCTTTATTTGAACGACAAATTAAATTAAATTTCTTTATTTATATAGCACATTTTTAGTCAACTTGCATTGACCCCAAAAGTGCTTCACATAATTACATCCACACACACAGGCAAAGGTGGGTGAAGTGTCTTGCCCAAGGACACACACAGGCAAAGGTGGGTGAAGTGTCTTGCCCAAGGACACAACGACAGTATGCACTCCAAGCGGGATTTGAACCGGCTACCTTCCGGTTGCCAGCCGAACACTTAGCCCGTTGTGCCATCTGTCGACAAGAACTTCCCGAGGAATTTAAATGAATAGACGTGAATGAAATAAATAAATAAACAGCCTACCCGTGAGCCGCTGCCGTGTACGATGTCCTCTGGTGTCGAATAGATCTGTGATTCCATCTCCACCTTCTGCTGCCGCTCATGAGACACCTTCACACGCAAGATTCGAAAGTTGGACCCGCCCAAGTCCAAAGCCAGGAAATCCCCCTTCTCTGTGGTAAACATCAGAAGCGAGGATGAGTGTTTAGTTTTAAAAAAAAAATCAAATTGCTGGAGGAACTCAGCAGGTCGGGGAAGGAATAGACAGGCGATGTTTCGGGGCCGGGACCCTTCCTCAGACACGTTATGTTTTCAAGGTCAGGTCGCCCCTTTTTCAGGTAACGCACATAGTTATTTGCTGTTAATGGAAGGATTTAAAAAAATTGTAGTTTAGTTTAGAGATACAGCGCGGAAACAGTGACTTCGTCCCGAGTCCACGTCGACCAGCGATCCCCGCACATTAACACTATCCTACACACACACTAGGGACAATTTACACTTATACCAAGTATACAAACTCAAGCCAATTAACCGACAAACCTATACGTCTTTGGGGTGCGGGAGGAGACTGAAGATCTCGGGGGGAAACCCACGCGGTCACGGGAAGAACGTGCAAACTCCGTACAGACAGTAGCCGTAGTGGGGATCAAGTCAAGTTTTATTCGTCACATGCACATAAAATGCAGTGAAATGAATTTGCCAGCAGCGGTACAATAAAAAAAGAACACACAAAAACACAATAGAAATTTAACTACAAACATCCACCAGAGCATTCATCTCTGTGGTGGAAGGCACAAAATTTGGTCAGTCCTCATCCATTTTCCCCCGTGGTCGGGACCACAACCTTCTGCAGTCGCCGCTGCGGGCGTCCAGATGTGCAGACAAGGTAAGTCCGAGGTAAGTCCAGGATCGAACCTGCGTCTCTGGTGCTGCAAGCTCCGTAAGGCAGCAACTCTACCGCTGCGCCCCTGTAGCTCTCTCATTTCGGCAACGGACCTAAAACACCGAATCTAATCGACCTGCAATTTATTTTCAACAAAAGCTTCCTTGCAACAACATTGTGGACAGTATCAAGAAATCTAACGGATAAACGAGAGCTCTCAATACAAAGGCAGTATCTGTGGAGGGAAAGGACAGGCGAGATTTCGAGAATTAGCGGTTTCTCAATGTTTCAAAGAACCTCCTTGAAATGGCTCCAGTTATTCAGCGCACTAGAGCTGTTGGCTGGGGAGCAGTAAAGAAAATCTTCACACCTATTCCTATGGAGGTTTAGTTAGACACTAAGTGCTGGAGTAACTCAGCGGGTCAGGCAGCATCTCTGGAGAGAAAAAGGATGGGAGACGTTTCAGGTCAAGGCGTCTTCTTCAGACTCGGCAGGGACTAGGACTCACCGCCATCTAAAAGGATTTAGCTAAAAATGCAGACCATGTTCCCACAATGACAGATCGAAATCCTTCTTCAGATAGACACAAAAAGCTGGAGTAACTCAGCGGGACAGGCAGCATCTCTGGAGAGAAAGAATGGGTGGCGTTTCTGGTCGAGACACTTCTTCAGACTGGTAAGGGGCAAGTGAAACGAGAGATATAGACGATGATGTGGAGAGATAAAGAATAATGGATGAAAGATATGCACAAAAGCAATGATGATAAAGGACACAGGCTATTGTTAGCTGTTTGTTGGGTGAAAACGAGAAGCTGGTGCGGCTTGGGTGGGGGAGGGATAGAGAGGGAGAGGGAATGCCAGGGTTACTTGAAGTTGGAGAAATCAATATTCATACCACTGGGCTGTAAGCTGCCCAAGCGAAATATGAGATGCTGTTCCTCCAATTTGTGTTTAGCCTCACTCTGACAATGGAGGTGACCGAGGACAGAAAGGTCAGTGTGGGAATGGGAAGGAGGATTAAAGTGAAATTGCAGTCTGAGAGAAGAGGGATAGAGGCAGGAGAGAGCCTGGCAAGTGATGGGTGGATGCTGCGAGGCCAGGTTGGATTTGCGGGTGGGTCCAGGATGGAACTATGGTCTGGTTGGTGCCGAGTTGATCAGTCGAGTGCCCTGTTTTCACCTGTATCTCTAAACTAAACTCAACCAAAAATATGTCATCATTTGCTTCATCAATGTCATAATCAATGCAAATGGCTTTCATGCAGGCATAACATGTCAGCTGCTTTCCTAAGCGATCTTGCTTGGTTTCAGTTTTATATATACAGCGCTTAAACAGGCCCTTCGTCCCATCGAGTCCTCGCCGACCAGCGATCCCCGTACATTTATCGCGCTATCCTGCACACGCTAGGGACAATTTACAATTATACCATGCCAATTAACCTGCAAACCTGCGCGTCTTTGGAGTGTGGGAGGAAACCAGAACTCCTGGGGAAAACCCACGCAGGTCACGGGGAGAACATGCAAACTCCGTACAGGCAGCAACTCTGCCGCTGCGCCACCCTTAGAGATACAGCGTGGAAACAAGCCTTTCGGCCCACCGAGTCCGCGCCGACCAGCGATCACCCGCACAGTAGCACTGGTGGGAGAGTCTAGGACCAGAGGCCATAGATCAGATTTAAAGGGCGTTCTTTTAGCAAGGAGATGGGGAGGAATTTCTTTTGTCAGAGGGTGGCGAATCTGTAGAATTCATTGCCACACAAGGCTGTGGAGGCCAAGTCTATGGATATATTCAAGGCAGCGATAGATAGATTCTTGATTAGTACGTGTGTCAGGGGTTATGGGGAGAAGGCAGAAAAATAGGGTTAAGAGGGAAAGATAGATCAACCGTGATTTAATGGCGGAGTAGACCTGATGGGCTGAATGGCCTCATTCTGCTCCTATCACCTATGAACTATCCTACACACATAAGAACAATTTACAGAAGTCAATTAACCTACAACCATGTACGTCTTTGGATTGTGGGTTGAAACCGGAGCATCCAGGGAAAACCCACGTGGTCACAGGGAGAACATGCAAACTCCGTACAGCACCCACAATCAGGATCAAACCCGGCCTCTGGCGCTGTAAGGCAGCAACTCTACCACTGTGCCACAGTGCCGCCCATTATACGGGCCATCACCTGATTTTGATCAGGAACTAGAGGACTACTTAAAACATTTTGTTTAAGAAGGAACTGCAGATGCTGGAAAACCGAAGGTAGACAAAAGTGCTGGAGAAACTCAGCGGGTGCAGCAGCATCTATGGAGTGAAGGAAATAGGCGACGTTTCGGGCTGAAACCCTTCTTCAGACTACTTAAAACAGTTTATTTGGAAACTTACAAGCAGCAAAAAAAGAAGATAGACACAAAAAGCTGGAGTAACTCAGTGGGACAGGTAGCATCTCTGGAGAGGAGGAGTGGGCGACATTACGGGTCGAGACCCTTCTTCAGACGGAAAAAAAGCTGTCTTGCAGAAAAAAGATTGTTCTTGTGTAACCTCCCTTCAGTAATCGATATCATTGTCGCTTAGGTTAGTTTCGCCAAAGGTGGCCAATGAAATGGACTAGCAATTACATCCGTGACGAAACAAAGAACTGCGGATGCTGGTTAATACACAAAGTGCTGGAGTAACTCAGTGGGTCAGGTAGCACCTCTGGAGAACACGGATAGGTGACGTTGCAGGTCGGGAATCTTCTTCAGACATGCGATGGTTCTCCATTAAACAATGTAGCATAATGACTTTTGTACTTTGTGGCGCCACCTGGTGGTCAGGCCACATGCTATCGAACCCTCGTCAGTAGGTACGAGGACTGTCACGTGACTTCATGGGTTGAGGGGAGTGCCCTGCTACATCAGCAGATCTTACCTTGAGATCATTAGTTAACAGGTAGCCGAGCTCGAGACAACACCCTCCCTCAGCAGCAACAGCAGCAGCAATGACTCTTATGTTAGAGAATCCCAAACGCACATGTATGTTAAACTTCTCTTATTCATAAAGTAACCGTTTGATCACAAAGTTTGGACTCGCTACAACTTTTAGCTTGCAGAAACAAAATAAACTGGTGCAATTCACACAAAAGCTGGTGGGTGTATGGAATGAACTGCCAGAGGAGGTATTTAAGAAGGAACTGCAGATGCTGGAAAATCGAAGGTAGACAAAAGCGCTGGAGAAACTCAGCGGGTGCAGCAGCATCTATGGACCTATTTCCTTCGCTCCATAGATGCTGCTGCACCCGCTGAGTTTCTCCAGCACTTTTGTCTGCCAGAGGAGGTAGGTGAGGCATGGACTGTCCCAACTTTTAAGAAACAGTTAGACAGGTACGTGGATGGGACAGGCTCAGAGGGTTATGGGCCAAACGCAGGCAGGTGGGACTAGTGTAGCTGGGACATGTTGGTCGGTGTGGGAAAGTTGGGCCGAAGGGCCTGTTTCCACGCTGTGAGACTCGATGATTAAAAAAAAGATCTTTATTTCTGAAAATCCTGTGGGTTAAAAAATAACATTGCTGTTGTGAGTCGGAAACCCTCGGGCCCTGAACTCCTGTTTCGCCTCCACTGTCAAGAAGGTTTTACTGACGTGATTTCCTAATAACACGAGGTTTCCGAGGAATGCAAGTGGCATGTTACAGCAGAACTGCCTGCTCTGAGAAACATTTCGCAGAGGCGATCAACTCAGTGAAACCACGACTGAAATAGCGCACACAGGTAAAGTGATGAAGACAGGCAGATAAATCAATGGAAGCCAGAGAGTAAACAAGGGGTTACTTTGGAAACCGACCAGCAGGAAAATAATTTGTCTTGCAAACAAAAAAAACTAGGCCCAAGCTTGCTAGTTTAGAGGGTCAAACACAAAGTGCTGGGGTAACTCAGCGGGACAGGGAGCGGAAACAAAGAACTGCAGGTGCTGGTTTAGACCAAAGACGGACACAAAGTGCTGGAGGAACTCAGCAGGTCGGGCAGCATCTCTGGAGAACATGGACAGGTGACATCTCGGGCTGCGACCCTTCTTCAGGCCGGTGGCATCCTCTGGAAGGAATGGACAGGTGATGGTTCGGGTCGGGACTCTTCTTAGTTTAGAGGGTCAAACACAAGGTGCTGGGGTTTAATTTAAGGAGAGAAGTGACATGGAAAGCCAGAGGGAGGGAGCCAGAGTGGAGAGATGGGTGTGGGGGAGAGGGGAGGGAGAGAAGACAAGGGATGGGGTAGTGAGAGAAATAGGTGCACAATGGCGTGGGAGGCACGGGAGAGAGGGGATAGGGTGTTACTTCAAATTAGAGGATTCAAAAGTCCAGCTTGTTGCATTTTATACAATTGTCCAGCATCTAAAGTTTCTAGGGTCTCCAATTTAGAGGTTTTTTGGCGAGCAGTTCCAAAGCTAGAGTCTCTCAATATTTGAGTTGCTGCCATACAGCGCCAGGGACCCGGGTTCGATCCCGACTACGGGCGCTGTCTGTACGGAGTTTGCACGTTCTCCCCGTGACCTGCGTGGGTTTTCTCCGAGATCTTCGGTTTGCTCCCACACTCCAAAGACGTGCAGGTATGTAGGTTAATTTGCTTGGTAAATGTAAAAATTGTCCCCAGTTTGTGTCGGGTAGTGTTCAACATAGAAACATAGAAAATAGGTGCAGGAGGAGGGCATTCAGCACTTCGAGCCAGCTGGTCGGCACAGACCCGATGGGCAGAAGGGCCTGTTTCCGAGCCTGTATCTCGAAAACTAAAAAAAATAAACAAAAACTAAAAACTGAAACTAACTAAACTAAAATATCCCACAAAAAGCTGGAGTAACTTAGCGGGCCAGGCAGCATCTCTGGAGAGAAGGATTGGGTGACGTTTCAGGATGTGACCCTTCTTCAGCTTGAAAAAATAATGCCGTGCCCCATGTATCATTAAAGAGTATTCTGGGTGCATCGTGTAACGAATCAAATACAACGTGTTGCTTCCCTCAGCTCAGTGATGACAGCTTCTGGCTCATCGCCAACAACGTGACTGTGCTAAAAGCAGATGGCGGATAAAACACACACAAGCACGCCAGAGCAAGGGACTGCATTTAGCACTCAGGAGAACCTGGCAACATTATCTGCAGCAGTCACTGCAAAGGGCAAGTGCTACGGTTATTAATTCGACAGCCCACTCCAAGAAGCTCTTGACAGCGGTAATTTTAATGGCATTAATAGTCGGGGGACTGAAGGAGAACAAACAGTGCGATGCTTGCCCTCTGGAAAAGCTCTGCTGAAGCGGCTTTTCAAACAGCCTTAAGAGTCACGAGGTCATAGAGGACTGCAGAAGGCGGCGCGGTGGCGCAGCGGTAGAGTCGCTGCCTTACAGCGCTTGCAGCGCCAGAGACCCGGGTTCAATACCGACTTGGGGTGCTGGTCGGTACGGAGTTTGTACGTCCCCCCCCCCCACAAGGTTCCCCCTCTTAATCTCCAAAGACAGACCCGGTCCTGATGGTTGAAGTTGCCTTTCACCGCCTTCTGTTTGATAAATTCATACGTGATAGAAGCAGAATTAGGTCATTCGGCTCATCAAGTTTGCTCCGCCATTCAATCATGGTGGATCTATCCTTCCCTCTCAACCCCACTCTCCTGCCTGCTCCCCATACCCTGTGACACCCGTACTAATCAAGAATCTGTGTATCTCTGATGTAGATGAAGGTTAGCGTTTCCTCAACGTCATTTTCCCTCACGTGGCTTCATAATCTAAATTGATTTCTTGACTAGACATCTGGGATTATTGGATTACACAGAAATGCTCTTCACATATTACAGCAGGGAGGTTGTGGTTTAGGATAGAGGAGGATTTGTAGGTCAATGATTAGTTTTGGAGAAAACTAATGGGAGCGTGTAGGAAGGAACTGCAGATGCTGGTTTAACCCGAAGATAGACACAAAAAGCTGAAGTAACTCAGCGGGACAGGCAGCATCTCCGGAGAGAAGGAATGGGCGACGTTTCGGGTGGAGACCCTTCTTCAGACTTCAGTCTCCACACGAAATGTCACCCATTCCTTCTCTCCAGATATGCTTGCTGCCTGTCCCGCTGAGTTACTCCAGCATTTTGTGCCGATCTCCAATTAAAGATAGTTTGAGGGTCTCCAGTGAGGCAGTTGCTAGCTCAGGACAGCTCTCCAGTTGGTGATAGGGTGGTTTAGTTGCCTTGATAACAAATGGGAAGAAACTCAAGGGTCTAGAGTATTTTATTGTCATGTGTCCCAGACAGAACAATAAAATTCTCACTTGCAGCCGCACAATGTAAACATTGTACCCTGTCAACAATAGAATACCCTCTGAATCTGGAGGTGTGCCTTTTTCACACTTCTGTGCCTTTTGCCTGATGGGAGAGGGGAGTGATCGGGGCAAGACTGGTCCTTGATTATTTTAGTGGCCTCTTTAAGTCCTTGCCCAGTGCAATGACCGAACACGTTTAGTTTAGAGACACAGCGCGCGGTGAGTTCGCGATGACCAGCGACCCCCGCACACTCGCACTACACACACTGCGCTCAATATAAAATAGACAATAGGTGCAGGAGTAGGCCGTTTGGCCCTTCGAGCCAGCACCGTCATTCAATGTGATCATGGCTGATCATCCCCAATCAGTACCCCGTACCTGCCTTCTCCCCATATCCCCTGACTCCGCTATCTTTAGGAGCCCTCTCTCTTGAAAGCATCCAGAGCGCCGGCCTCCACCGCCCTCTGAGGCAGAGAATTCCACAGACTCACCACTCTCTGTGAGAAAAAGCGTTTCCTCGTCTCCGTTCTAAATGGCTTGCCCCTTATTCTTAATTTACAATTTACAATTTACAAATATGCCAAGCCAATTAACCTACAAACCTATCGCAGGTCACGGGGAGAAGGTACAAGCTCCGTACAGACTAGCGCCCGAGGTCAGGGTCGAAGCCGCGTCTCTGGCGCTGTGAGGCAGCAACTCTACCGCTGCGCCACCTCCCTAGATTCAGAGAATATTATACGGTTCACAGAGTGCTATGTTCACCTACCCCCTTGTGCTGCTGCAAGGTTGAGTTACATTGCTCTGTCTGGGACATGTGACAATTGGGGTGCAGACGACATCTCACCTGATCCATCCGGGGGCGACCGGACAAAGGTGGGCAACATTTTGACCGTTGCCGTGGGGTTGGTGTCCCTTGCGAGTCCCTTCTCCATCTCGGTCCTGAAGCGGGTCATGACATCTCGCAGGGTATCATCGCTGAGGCGCGCTGCGTACAGATACTTGTCGATCTGGTGGAAGCATCAACATGTTTAGTCAACGTACCCGACAGCTCAGAATAACTGAGCAACCCGCCGCGTTGATCCCCCCTCATAGGCCCTGGGAGCTGCATGAGGCCACTTGGCCCATCAAGTCTACTCCACCGTTCAATCACCGTTCAATCATGGCTGGTCTAAGTTTAAGAATAAGGGGCAAGCCATTTAGAACGGAGACGAGGAAACACTTTTTCGCACAGAGAGCTGTGAGTCTGTGGAATTCTCTGCCTCAGACAGGTTCTCTGGATGCTTTCAAGAAAGAGCTGGATAGGGCTCTTAAAGATAGCGGAGTCAGGGATATGGGGAAAAGGCAGGAACAGGGTACCTGATTGGGGATGATCAGCCTTGATCACATCGAATGGCGGTGCTGGCTCGAAGGGCCGAATGGCCTACTCCTGCACCTATTGTCTATTTTCTATCTCTCCCTCCTAACCCCATTCTCCTGCCTTCTCCTCAAAACCCCTGACACCCATACCAATCAAGGATCTGTCTATCTCCGCCTTAAAAATATTCACTGACTTGGCCTCCAGAGCTTCTGTGGGGATGAATTCCACAGATTCACCACCCTCTGACTAAAGAAATTGCTCCTCATATTCTGAGGCTGTGCTCTCTGGGGGGCATAGACTGTCCCACCAGTGGAAACATCCTCTCCACATCCACTCTACCCAACCCTTTCATTATTTGGTAAGAAGTTTCAATGAGGTGTCCCCCCCCCCCCCCCCCCCCCACCCCCCATCCTTCTAATCTCCAGTCCTGTAGGAAAAAGTAAAACAAAAATAAATAATTTTTAAAACAGTGGCGCAGCGGTAGAGTTGCTGCCTCGCAGCGCCCGAGACCCGGGTGCAATCCTGACGACGGGTGCTGCCTGTACGGAGTTTGCACGTTCTCCCCGTGACCGTGTGGGTTTTCACCAGGTGCTCCGGTTTCCTCCCTCACTCCAAAGACGTGCTGGTTTGTAGCTAAATTTGGCGTAGGTAAAAATTGTAAAGTGTGTAGGATAGCGCTGATGTGAGGGGGGGTGGGGGGGGGCACGCACTCGGTGGGCTGAAGGGCCTGTTTCCGCACTGTATCTCTAAACTAAACTAAACGAGGAATTTTAAACAGCACACTGCCACACGTAAATGTGTAGGAAAGAACTGCAGATGCTGGTTTTAAGTCGAAGGTGGACACAAAAAGCTGGAGTAACTCAGCGGGTGAGGCAGCATCTCTGGAGAGAAGGAATGGGTGAAGTTTCGGTTCCCGAAACTTCACCCATTCCTTCTCTCCAGAGATGCTGCCTCACCCGCTGAGTTACTCCAGCTTTTTGTGTCTACCTACGGACTAGTAGACACAGAAAGAGCTATAACACGGCCTAGTCATCCTAGGCTTTGCTGCTCACGCGCTCTCCTTTTGAACACCCTCAAATCAAAGGTGCAGTCACAGGAACTCACACAGATCCGACCCCTTTCTCCGTTACATCGATGACTGTTACCGCTGCTTCCTGGTTTCATGGGCTCACAGACCATCACACAAACCAACCTCCCTTCCATCGACTCCACCTACACCTCGCGCTGCCTCGGCAAGGCCAGCAGCATCATCAAGGACCAGTCTCACCCCCGGTCACTCCCGCTTCTCCCCTCTCCCCCCTCTCCCATCAGGCACGAGCTACATAAGTGTGAAAACGCACACCTCCAGATTCAGGGACGGTTTCTTCCCGGCTGTTATCAGGCAACTGAACCGTCCTATCACCAACTCGAGAGGGGTCCAGCAAGAGGGAAAAGTCAGAAAAGTCACATTTGGTGGGCGGCGCGACTCTCGTCAACAGCGGCCTCTGCAGTCCGTCTGCGTTTTTTATTATTTTATGTCTATGTTTTTATGTAGTTTTTGTTATTTTTGTTGGGGTATGTGTGTGGGGGGGTGGGGGTGGTGTGGGGGGGGGGAGGGGTAACTTTTAAATCTCTCCCTGCACGGGAGACCCGATCTTTTCTTTGTCGGGTCTCCGTTGTCGTTGGGGCTGCAACGAGGAGCGGCCTCCAACAGGAAGACCGGGGGCTCTGGTGCCGACTACTCACCTCACCGTCGCGGAGCTGGCCGAGTCCAGAGCGGGTGGAGCTGTGGTGGACGCTGCTGCGGCCCGACCTCTGGAGATTCGGTGGCTGCAACTGCGGGTTTGGCGGACGGCGACACCGGGAACCCGCGGGTCCCTGGAGGGAGACCGCTTTTCAGGGCTCCCGCAACGGCGACTTCTCCCGCCCGAGTTGCGGGGTTGAAGAGCTCCTGGAGCGGGGCCTACATCACCGTCCCGCGCGGCTTGGAATGGCCGCGGGAGTTTGCGAGCGCACGCCGGGGGCTCTAACATCAAGAACCCGGTGTGCGGCCTTGCATCACCCGGCGTGGCTTTAATGGCCACGGGACAATTCGCCATCGCCCGCCGGGGGCTTTGACTTTGACTCTGACATCGGGGGGGAGAGTGCAGTGGAGAGATAAGTTTTTTTGGCCTTCCATCACAGCAATGTGATGGATGTTTATGTAAATTATGTTGTGTCTTGGGTCTATTTGTTTGTAATGTATGGCTGCAGAAACGGCATTTCGTTTGGACCTCAAGGGGTCCAAATGACAATAAATTGAATTGTATTGTATTGTATTGTATTGTAAAATGGAGAGTCAACAAAATCCAAGACTGAAGCTTAAACATTCCTTTGTTTAAAATTTTATTCCTCTTCACTGGAGACCCTTGGACTATTTTTGATCGGAATTTATCTTGCACTAAACGTTATTCCCTTATATCATGTTTCTGTACACTGTGGACGGCTCGATTGTAATCTTGTATTGTCTTTCCGCTGACTGGTTAGCGCGCAACAAAAAGCTTTTCACTGTACCTCGGTACACGTGACAATAAACACAACTCAAACGCAACTTATGTCAGATCGTGGCTGGCCCATTGTCCTATCTTGATCCCATTCCCCCGCCTCTCCCTTTGACACCCTTGCTAACGGTGGCGCAGCGGTAGAGTTTCTGCCTTACAGCGCCAGAGACCCGGGTTCGATCCTGACTACAGGTGCTGTCTGTACGATCTCCCTGTGACCTGCGTGGGGTTTTCTCCGAGATCGTCGGTTTCCTCCTACGCTCCAAAACCTGGCTTGGTATAAAATGTAACTTGTCCCTCGTGTAGGACAGTGTTAATGTGCAGGGATCGCTGGTCCGGTCGGACTCGGTGGGCCGAAGGGCCTGTTTCCACGCTGTACGCTCAATGTCTTGGCCTCCACCAGTGTTTGTGGCAATGAATTCCACCCATTTGTTTCATCCACACTCATTAATCTGGTTGCCAACTCCTAACCACACTCCTGCATTAGCACAACCATATTTAACTCTTTCCTTTACTTTCTCAACTGCTCCCCTCCTTCACTGGGCATTGCCATCCACTCCAGGCCCACAAACTACAGCAGGCCACCTTTACCAAGTGTCCTCCCCATACCACGACCCCTCAAGGAACCCTTCCATCGACCAGTCAATAGACAATAGATGCAGGAATAGGCCATTCGGCCCTTCGACCCAATGTGATCATGGCTGATCATCCACCATCAGTACCCCGTTCCTTCCTTCTCCCCTTATCCCCTATCTGTAAGAGCCCTATCTAGCTCTCTCTTGAAAGCATCCAGAGAACCGGCCTCCACCGCCCTCTGAGGCAGAGAATTCCACAGACTCACAACTCACAACAGTCTAAGACGATAGACACAAAATCAGTCAGTTTTACATTGGAGTGCAGGAGTAACTCAGCGGGTCAGGCAGCATCTCTGGAGAACGTGGACAGGTGACGTTTCGGGTCGGGTCGGGACCCTACTTCAGCTGTTCCCCAGAGACGTTCGCTGGCCCGCTGAGTTACTCCAGTGCCTTTGTGTCTCCTATTGTAAACCAACATCTGCAGCTCCTCACGTCTCTGTCATTTTTTATGTTGGCGAGGCTGTCGTCAGCGAGTTCCTTTTGAAACCTGTACTTTGTACAGTTGTGAGGAGGCATTTCACAACTTGTGCAGGTGCACTGAAGATTTGGTTGATCTGCTGCAGTGAGATTGAGGTGTGCACTCGTGCAGAAACACACACACACACACACACACTTCAATCTCACGAGAGATGAACCTAATTACAGCAGCAACACAGAACAATTAAATATTTGCAACTCTTTCATTCATTTCTCCTATGTCTGTCTATATCACTGTCTATATCTCTCATTTCCCTTTCCCCTGACTCTCAGTCTGAAGAGACTCTGCCACTGTAAAGGGCCTGTCCCACTTTCACGACCTTGCCCTTGACTCATACTCGCTGCATGGTCGTCACAAGGTCGTAGGTAGGTCGTAGGTAGGCCATGATGCTAGTCGTAGGTACTCGTGGCATCAAGTAGGTTGGGGCGTTTTTCTAGCCTGATGAAAAATGTCCACGAGTAAAAAAGGTCGTGAATTAGGTCGGGAAAGTGGGACAGACCCTTAAGGCTGCAGCTCCACTGTGCTGCCCTTGATTGAAACTAAATGCTGGAGTAACTCAGCGGGTCAGGCAGCATCTCAGGAGAAAAAAAGGAATAGGTGATGTTTCAATGGGAAGGCTCCGTCCCGAAACGCCACCTTTTCTCAGCAGACACTGCCTGACACGCTGAGTCACTCCAGCTTTTTGTGTCTATCTACAATTAAATTCCGATCGACTTCAATAGACAATAGATGCAGGAGTAGGCCATTCGGCCCTTCAAGCCAGCACCGCCATTTAATGCGATCATGGCTGATCATCCACAATCAGTACCCCGTTCCTGCCTTCTCCCCATATCCCCTGACTCCGCTATTTTTAAGAGCCCTATCTAGCTCTCTCTTGAAAGCATCCAGAGAACCCGCCTCCACTCTGAGGCAGAGAATTCCACAGACTCACCACTCTCTGTGAGAAAACGTGTTTCCTCGTCTCCATGCTAAATGGCCTGCTCCTTATTCTTAAACTGTGGCCCCTGGTTCTGGACTCCCCCAACATCGGGAACATGTTTCCTGCCTCGAGTGTGTCCAAGCCGTTAACAACCTGTGGAATTTATCTTCATCTGATAACAGAGTTTTGACTAATGACAGAATGCGGATGTAATTGTGGAAGGCAGAGGGCCATCGCACATTTATAATGCAACGACCAGCCTTTTATCAGCTCCCTTCCTTAATGCCCTAGTTTATGTCCAGTGGATCCAACAGCGATTCTGGTCCACGATTCTCACCACCTCCCAGTGTCTGCGTTCGGAGGTGTACACAGAGAATGTAACGGGAGTTTATTTCGCTGCTTTAAATGCGGACAATACTCTGCTGCAGCGGGTGGTGCTGCTGTTTCACCGCGCCAGTGACCCGGGCTCGGGTGCTGTCTGTGTGGAGTTTGTACGTTCCCCCTGCGGCCGCGTGGGATTCTAGTGGGCGGCCCGGTTTCTTCCCACGTCCCAAAGGCAGGCGGGTTTGCAGGTTAATTGGCTTCTGTAAAATTGCCTCTAGTTTGTACCGTCTGGATGCAGCCCAGATCCAGAGGGTGTTAGCTTATAGGGCAAGGTTAGAAAAACTTCCCTTGTTTTCTCTGGAGCCTCGGAGGTTGAGGAGAGACCCGATAGAGGTGTATAAAATTATCAATCACCAGAGGCGATAAATTATGAGAGGGGATTATGAGATTATTATGAAAATTATGAGAGGTAGCGATAGGGTAAACAGTCAGAGCCTTTCTCTCAGGGTGGAAATGTCAGAAACTAGAGGGCGCAGGTTTAAGGTGAAAGAGGCAAAGTTTAAAGGAGATGTACAAGGAAAGATTTTTCTTCAAGACGGGGGTTGCGGGCGTCTGGAATGCACTGCCTTGACTTTAGACTCGAGAGATACAGCGTGGAAACAGGCCCTTTGGCCCATCCAGTCCACGCCGACCGGCGATCACCCCACACACACTTGCACTATCCGACAACTTGGGACATTTTGCAATTTTACCGAAAAACAATTAACGTCCCCATATTTGAGGAAGGACATTCTTGCTATTGAGGGAGTGCAGCGTAGGTTCACATGGTTAATTCCCGGGATGGCGGGACTGTCATATGCTGAGAGAATGGAGCAGCTGTGCTTGTACACTCTGGAGTTTAGAAGGATGAGAGGTGATCTTATTGAAACATGTAAGATTGTTACGGGTTTGGACACGCTAGAGGCAGGCAACATGTTCCCGATGTTGGGGAAGTCCAGAACCAGGGGCCACAGTTTAAGAATAAGGGGTAAGCCATTTAGAACAGAGATGAGGAAACACTTTTTCACATAGAGAGTTGTGAGTCTGTGGAATTCCCTGCCTCAGAGGAAGGTGGAGGCCAGTTCTCTGGATACTTTCAAGAGAGAGCCAGATGGGGCTCTTAAAAATAGTGGAGTCAGGGGATATGGGGAGAAGGCAGGGAACGGGGTACTGATGGTGGATGATCAGCCATGATCACATTGAATGGCGGTGCTGGCTCAAAGGGCCGAATGGCCTACTCCTGCACCTATTGTCCATTGTCTAACGCACGAACCTGCACGTCTTTGGTGTGTGGGGGGAAAACGGAGCACCTGGAGAAAACCCACGTGGTCACGGAGAGAGCGTGCAAACTCCGTACGGACAGCACCCGTGGTCAGGGTTCGAGCCCGGGTCTCTGGCGCGGAGAGGCAGCGACTCCACTCCTGCGCCTCCGTGTCACCTGTGTGTAGATTACAAGAGCAGGGACAACGAACAAGAACTGTGTGTTCAATGCTAGTAATGCAAATAGTTCTAGTGTAGAACAATGCAACCGGATGCAAAGCAGATTGACAACGAAGATAGCAGGACTGATGGCAGAGAAGGCAGTGAAGCACAGACAGAGCAAATCGAAGACTTTAGGTCAGAAACCGGTGAGCTTCAACTTAATGTCACCGATAGGAAGGTTCAAGAGGAGCCGAGGGAAGAATGGTTTCATAAATTCATAGGTGATAGGAGCACAATTAGGCCATTCAGCCCATCAAGTCCACCCTGCCATTTAATCGTGGCTGATCTATCTCTTCCTCCCAACCCCATTCTCCTGCCTTCTCCCCGTAAATCCCCGACACCCGCACTAATCAAGAATCTATCCATCGCTGCCTTAAAAATATCCATTGACTTGGCGTCCACAGCCTTCTGTGGCAAAGAATTTCACAGATTCACCACCCTCTGACTAAAGAGATTTCTCCTCATAGAAACTTAGAAAATAGGTGCAGGAGTAGGCCGTTCGGCCCTTCGAGCCTGCACCGCCATTCAATATGATCATGGCTGATCATCCAACTCAGTATCCTGTACCTGCCTTCTCTCCATACCCCCTGATACCTTTAGCCACAAGGGCCACATCTAACTCCCTCTTAAATATAGCCAATGAACTAGCCTGAACTACCTTCTGTGGCAGAGAATTCCAGAGATTCGCCACTCTCTGTGTGAAAAATGTTTTTCTCATCTCGGCCCTAAAAGATTTTTCCCTTATCCTTAAACTGTAACCCCTTGTTCTGGACTTCCCCAACATCGGGAACAATCTTCCTGCATCTAGCCTGTCCAACCACTTAAGAATTTTGTAAGTTTCCATAAGATCCCCCCTCAATCTTCTAAATTCTAGCGAGTACAAGCCGAGTCTATCCAGTCTTTCTTCATATGAAAGTCCTGACATCCCAGGAATCAGTGTGGTGAACCTTCTCTGTACTCCCTCTCCCTCATCTCCTTCCTAAAGGAACGTCCTTTAATTCTGAGCCCGTGACCTCTGGTCCTAGACTCTCCCATTAGTGGCAACATCCTCTCCACATCTACTCTGTCCAGGCCATTCACTATTCAGTATCAATGAGGTTTCCCCCTCATCCTGCTAAACTCCAGCGAGTCGAAGCCCAATGCCGACAAATGCTCGTCATAGGTTAACCCACTCATTCCTGGGCACCCACCATTCTCTATGTAAAAGGAAAATATGCCATGTACATCCCCTTTAAACTTCCCCTCTCTGACCTTAAAGTTATGCCCTCTAGTCTCTGACATTTCCACCTTGGGGAAGAATGCTTTGACTGTCGACCACGTGAGCGCAGTAAATGGCTCACAAACAGTTGTTCCACCGGAGTTCTCCTCCGGGAAGCTGCAGTGATCCACCGGGAACCCTCTCCCTGCTCTTGGAGGCTAAAGGAAGGAGAGATAAGGCCCTCTCGCCTTGAGCGCACAACTTGCCGGCCCACCTAATGTCGTGGGGAGCAGGGGCTGGAGTCAACAACGTGGAAACATAGAAACATAGAAAATAGGTGCAGGAGTAGGCCATTCGGCCCTTCGAGCCTGCACCGCCATTTAATATGATCATGGCTGATCATCCAACTCAGTATCCTGTACCTGCCTTCTCTCCATACCCCCTGATCCCTTTAGCCACAAGGGCCACATCTAACTCCCTCTTAAATATAGCCAATGAACTGGCCTCAACTACATTCTGTGGCAGAGAATTCCAGAGATTCACCACTCTCTGTGTGAAAAATGTTTTCCTCATCTCGGTCCTAAAAGATTTCCCCCTTATCCTTAAACTGTGACCCCTTGTTCTGGACATGCGTGCAGTTAACAGGAAAGAGAGTGTAGGAGAGGTCACGTTTAAACTAACAGAGCAGGGGGATGGGAACCAGTGCAAGGAGACAGAGGGCCATTAAAGGAGGACAGAAGCAAGAGGTAGAAGGGAGATAAGAAAAAACAGCCTGAAAGCTTTGTGCCTCAATGCCAGGAGCATTCGTAATGAGGTGGATGAATTGAATGCGCAGTTAGCATTTAAGGAATATGATATAGTTGGAATTCTGGAGACATGGCTCCAGGGTGACCAAGGCTGGGAGCTAAACATGCAGCGGTATTCGATATTCAGGAAGGATAGACAGAAAGGCAGAGGAGGTGGGGTGGCATTGCTGGTTAAAGAGGAGATGAATGCAATAGCAAGGAGAGACATTAGCCTGGATGCTGTAGAACCGGCATGGGTAGAACAGTGAAATAGCCAAGGGCAGGAAACGGTTGTTGGAGTTGTATACAGACCACCAAACAGCAGGTTGGGGATAGCATCAAGCAGGAAATTAGGGATGTGTGAAGCAAAGGTACAGCGGTTATCATGGGTGACTTTGATCGACATATAGATTGGGCCAACCAAATTGGTAACAGTGCTGAGGAGGAGTATTTCATGGAATGTATACAGGATAGGTTTTTTAAACCGATATGTAGAAGAACCGACTAGAGGGCAGGCCACCCTTGACTGGCTATTGTGTAATGAGGGAGGATTATTTAGCAATCTAGTTGTACAATGCCCGTTGGGCAACAGTGACCATAATATGGTGGAATCCTGCATTAGGATGGAGAGTGACACAGTTAATTCAGAGACTAGGGTCCTGAACTTGAATAAAGGAGACTTTGAAGGTATGAGACGGGAATTGGCCAGGATAGATGGGCAAATTATAATTAAAGGGTTGACAGTGGAGATTTAAAGACCGCATGGATGTGTCTGGCGAAAAAGTAAAACGGGGAAGGCGGCTCAACCGTGGCTAACGAGGGAAATCAAGGATGGTGTTTAATCCACGGAAGAGGCATATACATTGGCCAGAGGAAGCAGCAAACCAGAGGAATGGGAAAAGTTTGGAACTCAACAGAGGAGGACAAAGGGGTTAATTGAGAGGCTGAAAAAAAGAGCATGAATGAAAGCTTGCGGGGAAATATAAAAACTGACTGTAAAAGCTTCTTTAGATATGTAAAAAGGAAAAGATTAGTGAAGACAAATGTAGGTCCCTTACAATCAGAGACAGTTGGATTTATAACGGGGAACAAGGAAATGGCAGAACAGTTAAACGAGTACTTTGGTTCTGTCTTCACTAAGGAAGACACAAACAATCTCCCAGAAATACCAGGGGACCGAGGATCTAGTGGGAGGGAGGAACTGAAGGGAATCCACATTAGTCAGGAAATGGTGTTCGTTAAACTGTTGGAACGGAAGGCAGATAAATCCCCAGGGCCTGATGGTCTGCATCCCAGAGTACTCAAGGAGGTGGCCCTAGAAATCGTGGATGCATTGGCGATCATTTTCCAATGTTCTCTCGACTCTAGATCAGAGCTTGTGGACTGGAGGGTAGCCAATGTAACCCCACTTTTTAAGAAAGGAGGGGGAGAGAAAAGGGGGAATTATAGACCAGTTAGCCTTACATCGGTAGTGGGGAAGATGCTGGAGTCGATTATTAAAGATGTTATAGCAGCGCATTTGGAAAGCAGTGACAGGATCGGTCAAAGTCAGCGTGGACTTATGAAGGGGAAATCGTGCTTGACTAATGTTCTGGAATCTTTTGAGGATGTAACAAGTAGAATGGATAAGGGAGAGCCAGTGGATGCGGTGTATCTGGACTTTCAAAAAGCCTTTGACAAGGTCCCACACAAGAGATTAGTGTGCAAAATTAGAGCACATGGTATTGGGGGTAGGGTATTGACATGGATAGAGAACTGGTTGGCAGACAGGAAGCAAAGAGCAGGAATTAACGGGTCCTTTTCAGAGTGGCAGGCAGTGACTAGTGGGATGCCGCAAGGATCGGTGCTGGGAACTCAGTTATTTACAATATATATTAACGATTTAGATGAGGGAATTAAATGTGACATCTCCAAGTTTGCGGATGACACAAAGCTGGGTGGCAGTGTGAGCTGTGATGAGGATGCTATGAGGCTGCATGGTGACTTGGATAGGTTGGGGGAGTGGGCGGATGCATGGCAGATGCAGTATAATGTAGATAAATGTGAGGTTATCCACTTTGGTGGCAAGAACAGGAAGGCAGATTATTATCTGAATATGTGTCTGATTAGGAAAAGGGGAGGTGCAACGAGACCTGGTGTGCTTGTACATCAGTCACTGAAAGTAAGCATGCAGGTAGAGCAGGCAGTGAAGAAAGCTAATGGCATGTTGGCCTTCATTGCGAGAGGATTTGAGTTTAGGTGCAATTAGGTCGTACTGCAGTTGTACAGGGCCCTGGTGAGACCACACCTGGAGTATTGTGTGCAGTTTTGGTCTCCTAATTTGAGGAAGGGCATTCTTGTCATCGAGGAAGTGCAGCATAGGTTCACCAGGTTAATTCCCGGGATGGCGGGACTGTCATATGAGGGAAGAATGGGTCGACTGGGCTTGTATTCACTGGAATTTAGAAGAATGAGAGGGGGTCTTATAGACACATATAAAATTCTTAAAGGACTGGGCAGGCTAGATGCAGGAAAGATGTTTCCGGCATCTGGATGTTGGAACCAAGGGACACAGTTTAAGAATAAGGGGTAGGCCATTTAGGACTGAGATGAGGAAAAAGTTGTGAATCTGTGGAATTATCTGCCACAGAAGGCAGTGGAGGCCAATTCACTGGATGGTTTCAAGAGAGAGTTCGATTTAGCTTTTAGGGCTAAAGGAATCAAGGGATATGAGGAAAAAGCAGGAACGGGGTACTGATTTTAGATGATCAGCCATGATCATATTGAATGGTGGTGTTGGCTCGAAGGGCCGAATGGCCCACTCCTGTAGCTATGTTTCTATGATCCGAAACGTCACCTCTCCATGTTCTCCACAGATGCTGCCTGACCCGCTGAGTTACTCCAGCACTGGGGTGGGAGATTGCAACCTTCACGTGGTCCGCCCTGTTCCAACGAATGCAATCAACCTGGCGTGCACAATCAAATAAGAACAAGTTGTCCTTCAACTTTAGGCTGTGCACGCCATACGCAAGAAGAAGAAGAAGAAGCCTACAAACCAGCACGTCTTTGGAGTGCGGGAGGAAACCGGAGCACCCAGAGAAAACCCACGCGGTCACGGCGAGAACGTAAAAACTCCGCACAGACAGCACCGATCGTCAGGATCAAACTGGGGTCCCTGCCACTCTAAGGCAGCAACTCTACCGCTGAGCCACCGTGCTGCTCTTATTGATTAGAAAAAGTGAGAAAGAAGCTTCGCCGATACAGCTGCCATTTTGTTCACAGGTCATTCACTCCTTGCATTCAGAACGCCACACGTTAGGCACACTGGGCCACAAGGAGATGAAAGTTCAGCAGGATGAATGGGGTCTTGACAGGAACAATATATCATGGAAGAGTCTCAAAGAACTGTGGCAGGTTGCCATCATTCCTCGGAGGTGCTACTGCCGTGACCAGTGTGAGATTAACTGTAAACAAGGAACTGCAGATGCTGGTTCATGCACAAAAGGACACAGAGTGCTGGAGTGACTCAGCAGGTCAAGGAGCATCTCTGAAGAACATGGATAGGTGATTTGTAGAAAGGTTTATACCGAAGATACACAATGTGGCCCTTGTGGTTAAAGGGATCAGGGGGTATGGAGAGAAGGCAGGGATGGGATACTGAGCTGGATGATCGGCCGTGATCATATTGAATGGCGGTGCAGGCTCGAAGGGCCGAATGGCCTACTCCTGCACCTATTTTATATGTTTCTATGTTTCTAAAGTGCTGGAGTACCTCAGCATCCCAGGAAAAAGAGGATGGATGACCTTTTGGGTCGGGACCCTTCTTCAAACTTTAAGTTTCAGTTCGGGATACTCCTCAGTGTGAAGAAGGGTCCCGACCTGACACATCACCCACCCTTTTTCTCCAGAGATGCTGCCTGACCCACCGAGTTACTCCAGCACTTTGTGCCCATCTACAGACAGGTGACGTTTCGATTCTTGATGCTGAACGTCACCTATCCACGTTCACCTGAGATGCTGCCTGACCTGCTGAGTTACACCAGCTCTTTGTGTCAGATTAACTGTTTAAACCCCGAGGGCTGATTGAAAATACGATTCTTTTTTTAAAATAAAAAATGATCAGGGTTTCTGGGGATCCCCCTTCAATCTAGTTTGTGCCATGGTTCATCCAAGTAAGTTTTGCATTTGATATTTTATAAAACAGCCTTATTTGGTGAGATGTTCTACTGCAAGGCAGTGAAAGTGTTTGTTGAAGCCAGTGAATCAGAGTGTGAGACAGCACGATTGCTTTGTTTAAAAGGAAATGCGTGGTCTGACGAAAAGGGAGTGGTTATGTGACCTAGTGGACAGATGAAGGCCTTAAGATGGTGCTTGGAGGTCACCGGTTGTCATGAGGGACTGAGGCAAAATCGAGGCGGAATAGTTCAGTAACTAAAATTCTTCAGCTTGTTCACAACAAACCCTGGACGGTTTTGGTGGGCTGGGGATCTGCATTACTTTAGCCACAGACACTTGGATCAGCTTACTCTCAGTTTCCCTAAATTAAACCCGATTGTTTGCATTAGTGTGACCTCTGCAGATATCATTCGTGGGGGAACAAGAAACAGTATTTACATTGATGTTTGAGCGGCAGAATTCACATCAGTTAACAGGCGATTAAAAAAGGGTTTGGCGCAGCCCAGCCTGGCAGAGTCTTTCCTGTTTGCATTGTAGGTTTGTTGGGTGTTGAATTACAATGTGCAGGAAGGAACTGCAGATGCTGGTTTAAACACAACGAGATATACAATGCCACGACCAAAGCCAAAAGAGAAACATGATATTTCTGGTGGGTTGGAGGTGGGGAAGAATTCTTAACAAGGCCCATCAATGGGGAGGGATTGGAGAAGAGAGGAACTTGACAGAAAACAATTCTGAATTGCACCAAAATAAAAAATAATCCAGGCACACACACACACGATCTACAGCTACCAGCCGGCCTCTAGATTACATGGAGCAAAGACTGGGCCGGTATAAATCAGCACCGCTCCACTGTGGAGCAATGAATGACACCGCCACACTGGCTTCAAGGGCACTGCAGTGGGATTAAGGAAGCCATTATACACAACCTTCCACACGTTTACTATAAGAGGCAATGTAAAGGCAACAATTTAGGGTAGAGGGGGCAGGGTGAAGGGGGGTATAGAGGGTGGCAGGGTAGGGGGGGGTAGGGTAGAGGGGGTCAGTGTAGAGGGGCATGAAGAGGGATATAGAGGGGGCAGGGTAGAGGGTGTAGGA